>NC_080058.1:25951081-25958581 GCF_026212465.1 Amaranthus tricolor
TTGTCTTCTGTATTTTCGTTGTGTCTCCTTCATTTTTGAGTCTTTTTCATTGTTTCTTTTTTTCATATTGATTCATTTTGAGTCTAGTTTTTGGTAAGCCTTTTTGTGTAGTCATTGGAGTTGTGAACAAAAAGATGCGCAAGTGTTTTTGACCAAAGGTCACAGAAACAATTCAGACAGTATGTGTGTAGTGAAATCTGATTTATGATCAAACTAGACCACGTATTTGAGTATTTCCAATTTGGGGTGTTTGTAGACATCTTGAGGTGTGTTGTCAACAAGTTTCATCATACTTGGATTTTGTTTGTTCGGGTTTTCAGTAGCAAACATTTCACACAGATTTCTGAATTTGGGGTGTTTGGTTCTATTTTCTTTCTGTTTTGTGCACAAAAAATTCCAAACTTCATTTCTTTGTTTTTCTTTCTTTTTCACTCTTACCCTTACTCTCATACTTAAATTTTGAGAGATTCTTGAGCCTTAGAATATGAAATCAACGGAAGCAGACATGAACACACATAAATCATTGGATAAACTAGAGTGTGCACTTGAAAACCTTCACCTAAACATATTGAATTTGGAGGAGGAAAGGCTTGTGAGGTTGAAAGTGGACTGTTACCGTCAAAGGGATTGGGCTCAATTGTGTCTTTGTCTTAAAAAATTGGTGGATGTTAGGAGTCAAAAGCAAAGCTTGAAGAGGAAGTTTGAACTTCGTCAAGAAAAGCTGAGATTTCAACAACAATTGCAAGAGCAACATGGGGATTCTAAAATGGTAATTGTTCATGAGTTTAATCTTGATGTTGATCCGGTTAGGATTAAATTTGAGATCATTTCAAAGCATGTTGATACACACAGCACACCATTGTTTTCTTCTTTTAACAATCAAGAACCATCCATTGTGGAGACAAAAGGTGATGAAATTGCTTCTAAACAAGAGGAACTCGACTTGTATTCAAGTGTGGTTCCTATCTATGATGAATATCCAGATTCATGCAATGAAGAGGGTAGTGAAGAAATTGTTGAAGCATCTTGTGTAGAGGTGATTAATGATCTTAAAGGAGATGTTGAGGCATCTTGTGTAGAGGTTGTTGATGATCTTGAAGAAATTGTGGAGACAACTAATGTTGAGGATGTTGATTCTTTGATGCAACCTTTGGAAGTGGTGAATTATCCTTCAAGTTGGAGGACTAGTTTACATGTTGTGCAAGCTACGGAGGGAAAGTTTGTTCACATTGATCGTGTGGTTAAACAAACACACTTTGTGGAGTTTGTTCATGTTAGTAGATTTGTTGAGGTTCATCCTACAAAAATTCGAGGAAGGATTTTTTCTAAAAAGGGGAGAATGCAACAAGCAGAGTGTAGCCTTGGTAATACGAGCAAGCTAATCTTCTTGGTAAGCTTGTTTAATATATGGGTGTGGTTCATTATGCAAGTAAGGGCAACAGCATTCTTCCTTACATGTGTAATGGTCATAGGAAACCTGATTCCTAATTTAATTAAAGTTTGCTAGTAGTTTGTGCTAGAAATATATTTACATTAACATTGTAGTGCAGCAACTTAAACACAACAACAGCTGGAATTGTTCCTTAAAGCTATTAATGAGTATATATAGTGCAACTGAAGTTGTTCTATGAAGCTATTAATGAGTATGATAGTCTACTGTTCTTGTTTTGTTGGTTCAAGAATGAAGGACAACACAGAAGGTGCAGCAGCAGATTTATTTGCGTGCAACAGAATTCAGAAGATGTCCTATGCAACAACACATTAATCTTGTGCACACATTCAGCTAGTCACAACATACAGGTCAAGAATTGAGGACAATTCTTTTTCCAAGAAGGAGGGATTGAACCATATTGGTTTAGATCTTGGTAGCTTGGCAATAAGTGGATGAATGGACGTGTGTTGTTCAACCATATGCACATGCATCTCCCAAGTCATGTGCATCTCTCAATCACATGGTTCAATACAAGATGACCTTGAAGACATGTATGTAGATGAGATTGAGCCAAATCAACTAGGCTTAGATGAAGGAAGTAACGTAAGCCCAAAGGCATCAAGAAGCAACCGCAAAGACAGAGATAGCAACTGAAGCAACAAGAGCAACAGGAGCTACTGAAGCTACTCTAATGTTTCTGATGATTCTGGTTCTGCACTTAGTGATTCACCCATGGATCTTGAATGAAATGAGAGCCAAGACAGCTAGGAAGGGGGATGAATTAATCATGGAGAAATAGATACAAAGGCAAGAACAAGGAAAGCCAACAACATACACAGAACACTGAAAACAGCAGCAGAACAGCACAGCAGCAAAACTAGCGAACAGCCCACCTTGCACGACACGTGAAGACCAAACCGGTGCATCCACGACCTGGGCTACAGTAGAAATGGAATCTTGGCACATGGACCTAGCCATTAAGGGCCAAGAGCCCTATTAATAACTCACACAACTCTCTGAAATCCGTGTGCAAGGTCGTGTAGTCAGCAGCTGCTTCGAAACAAAACAGCACTGATCTTATGACCAGCTGACCTTGTGAGCCTTGGCCTGAACGTACCTTTTGATCTACGGGACAACCAAGGATAGAAATGGAATCTCTACACTAGAATCTTGCCACCAAGACTCTTAGTGGCCATTATCAACCTTGGGAAGAGCACAAGAAAGTGGGTGGAAGGTCGCCTGGTCAGCAGCCCTTCTGTCAGAATTTCAGAATACTTTTGCAGCTTGTTTTTATGTTTTAATGAAGCACATGTTGTGCACGTGCTCCTTTATGACCGTTATTGTTAGTTAGACGTGTCATTAGCCTTCTCATTGTATTTCCCTCTTCCCTTACGTCTATATATAGATGGCTTGTTCATTGTAACGAGAAGTTATGAATGATAATGTTCTGAAATTTCATCAAGTGAATTTTTTTTCAATTGCTTTGCAATTGGGTTACTAAGGGCCAATTTTGCCCTTCAAGGTTGTGCGTGTTCTTGTGTGTTCATCAAGACACCACTCCTCCCCATCAATAGATGCTGTTAACTCCCTTGCAGATCAAAGGAGGAAGCGTAGAGTTGAGTGATTAAGGAGTCTGGCAGTCCAGTTCTTACACCTATTCTTCGTGTCAGTTTCTTGGAATATCCCTCATCTTCGTTTCAAATCCAATTCGTGCGTTGACCACGCGTACTTGGATCAATTGGTATCAGAGCCTCAAAGTCCTCGGGGTTCATAATTCAATCGATTTTGATGAGCAACAACAGACAAAAGTCGCAATAACAAGAAGAAACAGAAGCTGTCAGAAACTGACTGCATTTGGGGTCGAAAGTAGTAGTGTTTTGGGGATCGTATTGTGGTTTGTTTTCAAAACTGTTTTTACACGGTATTTCGGATTGAGTTGGGAAAGTTTTGGCTTTGGAATCATTAGTTTTGGTGTTGTGGTTAAGGAGATATGAATTTTTCTTTACAGACTGCCCAAAACTGATGAAATCCGGGTACCTTGGTAAGTTGTCTTCGAAAACCTATCAAGATTCTTTTATTTTTCTCTCATCTTTCACCAAATTATCAATAAATATCCTATATTCATTAAACCACATCATTTGTGCGCTTTTTCTTACGTTTCATAGGTTTCTTGATTGACCCATTTCATTGTTGTTTCTCAAATTACAGGAGAGTCTCATTTGTATTTGTCTTCTGTATTTTCGTTGTGTCTCCTTCATTTTTGAGTCTTTTTCATTGTTTCTTTTTTTCATATTGATTCATTTTGAGTCTAGTTTTTGGTAAGCCTTTTTGTGTAGTCATTGGAGTTGTGAACAAAAAGATGCGCAAGTGTTTTTTACCAAAGGTCACAGAAACAATTCAGACTGTATGTGTGTAGTGAAATCTGATTTATGATCAAACTAGACCACGTATTTGAGTATTTCCAATTTGGGGTGTTTGTAGACATCTTGAGGTGTGTTGTCAACAAGTTTCATCATACTTGGATTTTGTTTGTTCGGGTTTTCAGTAGCAAACATTTCACACAGATTTCTGAATTTGGGGTGTTTGGTTCTATTTTCTTTCTGTTTTGTGCACAAAAAATTCCAAACTTCATTTCTTTGTTTTTCTTTCTTTTTCACTCTTACCCTTACTCTCATACTTCAATTTTGAGAGATTCTTGAGCCTTAGAATATGAAATCAACGGAAGCAGACATGAACACACATAAATCATTGGATAAACTAGAGTGTGCACTTGAAAACCTTCACCTAAACATATTGAATTTGGAGGAGGAAAGGCTTGTGAGGTTGAAAGTGGACTGTTACCGTCAAAGGGATTGGGCTCAATTGTGTCTTTGTCTTAAAAAATTGGTGGATGTTAGGAGTCAAAAGCAAAGCTTGAAGAGGAAGTTTGAACTTCGTCAAGAAAAGCTGAGATTTCAACAACAATTGCAAGAGCAACATGGGGATTCTAAAATGGTAATTGTTCATGAGTTTAATCTTGATGTTGATCCGGTTAGGATTAAATTTGAGATCATTTCAAAGCATGTTGATACACACAGCACACCATTGTTTTCTTCATTTAACAATCAAGAACCATCCATTGTGGAGACAACAGGTGATGAAATTGCTTCTAAACAAGAGGAACTCGACTTGTATTCAAGTGTGGTTCCTATCTATGATGAATATCCAGATTCATGCAATGAAGAGGGTAGTGAAGAAATTGTTGAAGCATCTTGTGTAGAGGTGATTAATGATCTTAAAGGAGATGTTGAGGCATCTTGTGTAGAGGTTGTTGATGATCTTGAAGAAATTGTTGAGACAACTAATGTTGAGGATGTTGATTCTTTGATGCAACCTTTGGAAGTGGTGAATTATTCTTCAAGTTGGAGGACTAGTTTACATGTTGTGCAAGCTACGGAGGGAAAGTTTGTTCACATTGATCGTGTGGTTAAACAAACACACTTTGTGGAGTTTGTTCATGTTAGTAGATTTGTTGAGGTTCATCCTACAAAAATTCGAGGAAGGATTTTTTCTAAAAAGGGGAGAATGCAACAAGCAGAGTGTAGCCTTGGTAATACGAGCAAGCTAATCTTCTTGGTAAGCTTGTTTAATATATGGGTGTGGTTCATTATGCAAGTAAGGGCAACAACATTCTTCCTTACATGTGTAATGGTCATAGGAAACCTGATTCCTAATTTAATTAAAGTTTGCTAGTAGTTTGTGCTAGAAATATATTTACATTAACATTGTAGTGCAGCAACTTAAACACAACAACAGCTGGAATTGTTCCTTAAAGCTATTAATGAGTATATATAGTGCAACTGAAGTTGTTCTATGAAGCTATTAATGAGTATGATAGTCTACTGTTCTTGTTTTGTTGGTTCAAGAATTAAGGACAACACAGAAGGTGCAGCAGCAGATTTATTTGCGTGCAACAGAATTCAGAAGATGTCCTATGCAACAACACATTAATCTTGTGCACACATTCAGCTAGTCACAACATACAGGTCAAGAATTGAGGACAATTCTTTTTCCAAGAAGGAGGGATTGAACCATATTGGTTTAGATCTTGGTAGCTTGGCAATAAGTGGATGAATGGACGTGTGTTGTTCAACCATATGCACATGCATCTCCCAAGTCATGTGCATCTCTCAATCACATGGTTCAATACAAGATGACCTTGAAGACATGTATGTAGATGAGATTGAGCCAAATCAACTAGGCTTAGATGAAGGAAGTAACGTAAGCCCAAAGGCATCAAGAAGCAACCGCAAAGACAGAGATAGCAACTGAAGCAACAAGAGCAACAGGAGCTACTGAAGCTACTCTAATGTTTCTGATGATTCTGGTTCTGCACTTAGTGATTCACCCATGGATCTTGAATGAAATGAGAGCCAAGACAGCTAGGAAGGGGGATGAATTAATCATGGAGAAATAGATACAAAGGCAAGAACAAGGAAAGCCAACAACATACACAGAACACTGAAAACAGCAGCAGAACAGCACAGCAGCAAAACTAGCGAACAGCCCACCTTGCACGACACGTGAAGACCAAACCGGTGCATCCACGACCTGGGCTACAGTAGAAATGGAATCTTGGCACATGGACCTAGCCATTAAGGGCCAAGAGCCCTATTAATAACTCACACAACTCTCTGAAATCCGTGTGCAAGGTCGTGTAGTCAGCAGCTGCTTCGAAACAAAACAGCACTGATCTTATGACCAGCTGACCTTGTGAGCCTTGGCCTGAACGTACCTTTTGATCTACGGGACAACCAAGGATAGAAATGGAATCTCTACACTAGAATCTTGCCACCAAGACTCTTAGTGGCCATTATCAACCTTGGGAAGAGCACAAGAAAGTGGGTGGAAGGTCGCCTGGTCAGCAGCCCTTCTGTCAGAATTTCAGAATACTTTTGCAGCTTGTTTTTATGTTTTAATGAAGCACATGTTGTGCACGTGCTCCTTTATGACCGTTATTGTTAGTTAGACGTGTCATTAGCCTTCTCATTGTATTTCCCTCTTCCCTTACGTCTATATATAGATGGCTTGTTCATTGTAACGAGAAGTTATGAATGATAATGTTCTGAAATTTCATCAAGTGAATTTTTTTTCAATTGCTTTGCAATTGGGTTACTAAGGGCCAATTTTGCCCTTCAAGGTTGTGCGTGTTCTTGTGTGTTCATCAAGACACCACTCCTCCCCATCAATAGATGCTGTTAACTCCCTTGCAGATCAAAGGAGGAAGCGTAGAGTTGAGTGATTAAGGAGTCTGGCAGTCCAGTTCTTACACCTATTCTTCGTGTCAGTTTCTTGGAATATCCCTCATCTTCGTTTCAAATCCAATTCGTGCGTTGACCACGCGTACTTGGATCAATTGGTATCAGAGCCTCAAAGTCCTCGGGGTTCATAATTCAATCGATTTTGATGAGCAACAACAGACAAAAGTCGCAATAACAAGAAGAAACAGAAGCTGTCAGAAACTGACTGCATTTGGGGTCGAAAGTAGTAGTGTTTTGGGGATCGTATTGTGGTTTGTTTTCAAAACTGTTTTTACACGGTATTTCGGATTGAGTTGGGAAAGTTTTGGCTTTGGAATCATTAGTTTTGGTGTTGTGGTTAAGGAGATATGAATTTTTCTTTACAGACTGCCCAAAACTGATGAAATCCGGGTACCTTGGTAAGTTGTCTTCGAAAACCTATCAAGATTCTTTTATTTTTCTCTCATCTTTCACCAAATTATCAATAAATATCCTATATTCATTAAACCACATCATTTGTGCGCTTTTTCTTACGTTTCATAGGTTTCTTGATTGACCCATTTCATTGTTGTTTCTCAAATTACAGGAGAGTCTCATTTGTATTTGTCTTCTGTATTTTCGTTGTGTCTCCTTCATTTTTGAGTCTTTTTCATTGTTTCTTTTTTTCATATTGATTCATTTTGAGTCTAGTTTTTGGTAAGCCTTTTTGTGTAGTCATTGGAGTTGTGAACAAAAAGATGCGCAAGTGTTTTTTACCAAAGGTCACAGAAACAATTCAGACTGTATGTG
>NC_080058.1:25963581-25966081 GCF_026212465.1 Amaranthus tricolor
AATCAAACGCAATCGCAATCGCAAAAGCAAACGCAATCGCAATCGCAATCGCAATCGCAATCGCAATCGCAATCGCAATCGCAAACACAAACACAAACGCAAACACAAAAACAAACACATACACAATTCCAATCTCAATCCCAATCCCAATCCCAATACCAATCTCAATCCCAATCCCAAACACAAACACAAACACAAACACAAACACAAACACAATCACAATCACAATCACAAACACAAACACAAACAAAAAAACACAAACACAAACACAAACACCAACACAAACAAAATCACAAACACAAACACAAACACAAACACAAACCCAATCCCAATCCCAAACCCAAACCCAAACCCAAACGCAAACACAAACACAATCACAATCACAAACACACAAACACAAACGCAATCACAAACGCATTAACAAACACAATCACAAACACAAACACAAACACAAACACAAACAATCAAAATCACAATCACAATCACAATCACAATTATAATCACAATCACAATCACGAAAAATAATTAAAAAAAAATCAATAAAAAGATCAATGAAAAGAAGAAAACGGAAGAGAAAAGTGCACTTAGCTGGTGGCGATCCTGGTGGCGTGCCGTCGAAGTTGAACATGTTCTCTCTGTTGAATTGCTGATTTGAAACTGGTTATCGGTCGTTATCTTGTCTGATACTCCGATAAACTGATCCTAGTTGTAAAGTAAATATAAAAAAAAATGAATGAAAAGATAAATCAAAGAGAAGCAAAGGGAAGAGGACAATGCCTTTCCAAAAATAACCATAGTAAAAATAATAATAATAATAATAATAATAATAATAATTATAATAATAATAATAATAATAATAATAATAATAATAATAATATTAATTATTATTATTATTATTATTATTATTATTATTACAATAATAACAATAATAAAAATAATAATTACAATAATAACAACAACAACAATAATAATAATAATAATAATAACAATAATAATAATAATAATAATAATAATAATAATAACTATAATAATAATAATAAATAATAATAATTATAATAATAATAATAATAATAATAATAATAATAATAATAATAATAATAATAATGATAATAATAATAATAATAATAATAATAACAATAACAATAATAACACAATAAATAAATATAAAAAAATAAATAAAAAGATCAATGAAAGGAAGAAAACGGAAGAGGAAAATTCACTTAGCTGGTGGCGATCCTGGTGGCGTGCCGTCGAAGTTGAAGATGTTCTCTCTTTTGAATTGCTGATTTGAAACTGGTTGTCGGATGTCTGGTACTCCGATAAACTGATCCTAGTTGTTAAGTAAATATAAAAAAAAAATTAATGAAAAGACAAGTCAAAAGGAAGCAAAGGGAAGAGGACAATATCCTTCCAAAAATAACCATAGTAATAATAATAATAATAATAATAATAATAATAATAATAATAATAATAATAACAATAAAAATAATAACAATAATAATAACAATAATAACACAATAAGTAAATATAAAAAAAATAAATAAAAAGATCAATGAAAAGAAAACGGAAGAGAAAAATTCACTTAGCTGGTGGCGTGCCGTCGAAGTTAAAGATGTTCTTTCTATTGAATTGCTGATTTGATTCAGGTTGTCGGTCGTTATCTTGTCTAATACTCCCATAAACTGATCCTAGTTGTTTAGTAAATATAAAAAAAAATTAATGAAAAGATAAATAAAAAAGAAGCAAAGGAAAGAGGACAATGCCTTTCCAAAAATAACCATACTAAAACTAGTAATAATAATAATAATAATAATAATAATAATAATAATAATAATATTAATAATAATAATAATAATAATAATAATAATAACACTAATAATAATAATAATAATAACAACAATAATAAAAATAATAATTACAATAATAACAATAATAATAATAATAATAATAACAATAATAATAATAATAATAAATAATAATAATAATAATAATAATAATAATAATAATAATAATAATAATAATAATAATAATCATATAACAATAATAATAATAATAATAACAATAATAATAATAATAATAATAATAATAATAATAATAATAATAATAACAATAAAAATAATAACAATAATAATAACAATAATAATACAATAAGTAAATATAAAAATAATAAATAAAAAGATCAATGAAAGGAAGAAAGGGAAAAAGGAAAATGCACTTAGCTGGTGGTGATCCTGGTGGCGGGCCGTCGAAGTTGAAGATGTTCTCTCAGTTAAATTGCTGATTTGAAACTGGTTGTCGGTCGTTATCTTGTCCGGTACTTCGTTAAACTGATCCTAGTTGTTGTCTTGCTGGTAGGATACCTACACACAACCAAAAATAACCCTCATAAAAACAATAATAATAATAATAATAATAATAATAATCATGTAATAATAATGATAACATTAATAACAATAAAAATAATAACAATCACAATCACATTCAATCACAATCACAATCA
>NC_080058.1:25968581-25998581 GCF_026212465.1 Amaranthus tricolor
AATGCACTTAGCTGGTGGTGATCCTGGTGGCGGGCCGTCGAAGTTGAAGATGTTCTCTCAGTTAAATTGCTGATTTGAAACTGGTTGTCGGTCGTTATCTTGTCCGGTACTTCGTTAAACTGATCCTAGTTGTTGTCTTGCTGGTAGGATACCTACACACAACCAAAAATAACCCTCATAAAAACAATAATAATAATAATAATAATAATAATAATAATAATCATGTAATAATAATGATAACATTAATAACAATAAAAATAATAACAATCACAATCACATTCAATCACAATCACAATCACAATTACAGTCACAATCACAATCACAATCACAATCACAAGCACAAGCAAAAGCAAAAGCAAAAGCAAAAGCACAAGCACAAGCACAATCACAATCACAATCAAACGCAATCACAATCGCAAAAGCAAACGCAATCACAATCGCAATCGCAATCGCAATCGCAAACACAAACACAAACGCAAACACAAAAACAAACACATACACAATTCCAATCCCAATCCCAATCCCAATCCCAATCCCAATCCCAAACACAAACACAAACACAAACACAAACACAAACACAAACCCAATCACAATCACAATCACAATCACAATCACAATCACAAACACAAACACAAACACAAACACAAACACAAACACAATCACAATCACAAACACAAACAAAAAAAAAAAACACAAACACAAACACAAACACCAACACAAACAAAATCACAAACACAAACACAAACACAAACACAAACCCAATCCCAATCCCAATCCCAATCCCAAACCCAAACCCAAACCCAAACCCAAACCCAAACGCAAACACAAACACAATCACAATCACAAACACACAAACACAAACGCAATCACAAACGCATTAACAAATACAATCACAAACACAAACACAAACACAAACACAAACAATCAAAATCACAATCACAATTATAATCACAATCACAATCACGAAAAATAATTAAAAAAAAAAATCAATAAAAAGATCAATGAAATGAAGAAAACGGAAGAGAAAAGTGCACTTAGCTGGTGGCGATCCTGGTGGCGTGCCGTCGAAGTTGAACATGTTCTCTCTGTTGAATTGCTGATTTGAAACTGGTTGCCGGTCGTTATCTTGTCTGATACTCCGATAAACTGATCCTAGTTGTAAAGTAAATATAAAAAAAAATGAATGACAAGATAAATCAAAGAGAAGCAAAGGGAAGAGGACAATGCCTTTTCAAAAATAACCATAGTAATAATAATAATAATAATAATAATAATAATAATAATAATAATAATAATAATAATAATAATAATAATAATGATAATAATAATAATAATTATTATTATTATTATTATTATTATTATTATTATTATTATTATTATTATTATTATTATAATAACAATAATAAAAATAATAATTACAATAATAACAATAACAATAATAATAATAATAATAATAATAATAATAATAATAATAATAATAATAAATAATAATTATAATAATAATAATAATAATAATAATAATAATAATAATGATAATAATAATAATAATAATAATAATAATAACAATAACAATAATAACACAATAAATAAATATAAAAAAATAAATAAAAAGATCAATGAAAGGAAGAAAACGGAAGAGGAAAATTCACTTAGCTGGTGGCGATCCTGGTGGCGTGCCGTCGAAGTTGAAGATGTTCTCTCTTTTGAATTGCTGATTTGAAACTGGTTGTCGGATGTCTGGTACTCCGATAAACTGATCCTAGTTGTTAAGTAAATATAAAAAAAAAATTAATGAAAAGACAAGTCAAAAGGAAGCAAAGGGAAGAGGACAATATCCTTCCAAAAATAACCATAGTAATAATAATAATAATAATAATAATAATAATAATAATAATAATAATAATAATAATAATAATAATAACAATAAAAATAATAACAATAATAATAACAATAATAACACAATAAGTAAATATAAAAAAAATAAATAAAAAGATCAATGAAAAGAAAACGGAAGAGAAAAATTCACTTAGCTGGTGGCGTGCCGTCGAAGTTAAAGATGTTCTTTCTGTTGAATTGCTGATTTGATTCAGGTTGTCGGTCGTTATCTTGTCTAATACTCCCATAAACTGATCCTAGTTGTTTAGTAAATATAAAAAAAAATTAATGAAAAGATAAATAAAAAAGAAGCAAAGGAAAGAGGGCAATGCCTTTCCAAAAATAACCATACTAAAACTAGTAATAATAATAATAATAATAATAATAATAATAATAATAATATTAATAATAATAATAATAATAATAATAACACTAATAATAATAATAATAATAATAATAACAACAACTATAAAAATAATAATTACAATAATAACAATAATAATAATAATAATAATAATAACAATAATAATAATAATAATAAATAATAATAATAATAATAATAATAATAATAATAATAATAATAATAATAATAATATAACAATAATAATAATAATAATAATAATAATAATAATAATAATAATAATAATCATATAACAATAATAATAATAATAATAATAACAATAATAATAATAATAATAATAATAATAATAATAATAACAATAAAAATAATAACAATAATAATAACAATAATAATACAATAAGTAAATATAAAAATAATAAATAAAAAGATCAATGAAAGGAAGAAAGGGAAAAAGGAAAATGCACTTAGCTGGTGGTGATCCTGGTGGCGGGCCGTCGAAGTTGAAGATGTTCTCTCAGTTAAATTGCTGATTTGAAACTGGTTGTCGGTCGTTATCTTGTCCGGTACTTCGTTAAACTGATCCTAGTTGTTGTCTTGCTGGTAGGATACCTACACACAACCAAAAATAACCCTCATAAAAACAATAATAATAATAATAATAATAATAATAATAATAATAATCATGTAATAATAATGATAACATTAATAACAATAAAAATAATAACAATCACAATCACATTCAATCACAATCACAATCACAATTACAGTCACAATCACAATCACAATCACAAACACAAGCACAAGCAAAAGCAAAAGCAAAAGCAAAAGCACAAGCACAAGCACAAGCACAATCACAATCAAACGCAATCGCAATCGCAATCGCAATCGCAATCGCAAACACAAACACACACAAACGCAAACACAAAAACAAACACATACACAATTCCAATCCCAATCCCAATCCCAATCCCAAACCCAAACACAAACACAAACACAAACACAAACCCAATCACAATCACAATCACAATCACAATCACAAACACAAACACAAACACAAACACAAACACAAACACAAACACAAACACAAACACAAACACAATCACAATCACAATCACAATCACAATCACAAACACAAACACAAACAAAAAAACACAAACACAAACACAAACACCAACACAAACAAAATCACAAACACAAACACAAACACAAACACAAACCCAATCCCAATCCCAATCCCAATCCCAAACCCAAACCCAAACCCAAACCCAAACCCAAACCCAAACCCAAACACAAACACAATCACAATCACAAACACACAAACACAAACGCAATCACAAACGCATTAACAAACACAATCACAAACACAAACACAAACACAAACACAAACAATCAAAATCACAATCACAATCACAATCACAATCACAATTATAATCACAATCACAATCACGAAAAATAATTAAAAAAAAAATCAATAAAAAGATCAATGAAAGTAAGAAAACGGAAGAGAAAAGTGCACTTAGCTGGTGGCGATCCTGGTGGCGTGCCGTCGAAGTTGAACATGTTCTCTCTCTTGAATTGCTGATTTGAAACTGGTTGCCGGTCGTTATCTTGTCTGATACTCCGATAAAATGATCCTAGTTGTAAAGTAAAAATAAAAAAAATGAATGAAAAGATAAATCAAAGAGAAGCAAAGGGAAGAGGACAATGCCTTTCCAAAAATAACCATAGTAAAAATAATAATAATAATAATAATAATAATAATAATAATAATAATAATAATAATAATTATTATTATTATTATTATTATTATTTTTATTATTATTATAACAATTATAAAAATAATAATTACAATAATAACAATAACAATAATAATAATAATAATAATAATAATAATAATAATAATAATAATAATAATAAATAATAATAATTATAATAATAATAATAATAATAATAATGATAATAATAATAATAATAATAATAATAATAATAACAATAACAATAATAACACAATAAATAAATATAAAAAAATAAATAAAAAGATCAATGAAAGGAAGAAAACGGAAGAGGAAAATTCAATTAGCTGGTGGCGATCCTGGTGGCGTGCCGTCGAAGTTGAAGATGTTCTCTCTTTTGAATTGCTGATTTGAAACTGGTTGTCGGATGTCTGGTACTCCGATAAACTGATCCTAGTTGTTAAGTAAATATAAAAAAAAATTAATGAAAAGACAAGTCAAAAGGAAGCAAAGGGAAGAGGACAATATCCTTCCAAAAATAACCATAATAATAATAATAATAATAATAATAATAATAATAATAATAATAATAATAATAATAATAATAATAACAATAAAAATAATAACAATAATAATAACAATAATAACACAATAAGTAAATATAAAAAAAATAAATAAAAAGATCAATGAAAAGAAAACGGAAGAGAAAAATTCACTTAGCTGGTGGCGTGCCGTCGAAGTTAAAGATGTTCTTTCTATTGAATTGCTGATTTGATTCAGGTTGTCGGTCGTTATCTTGTCTAATACTCCCATAAACTGATCCTAGTTGTTTAGTAAATATAAAAAAAAATTAATGAAAAGATAAATAAAAAAGAAGCAAAGGAAAGAGGACAATGCCTTTCCAAAAATAACCATACTAAAACTAGTAATAATAATAATAATAATAATAATAATAATAATATTAATAATAATAATAATAATAATAATAATAATAATAATAACACTAATAATAATAATAATAATAACAACAATAATAAAAATAATAATTACAATAATAACAATAATAATAATAATAATAATAACAATAATAATAATAATAATAATAAATAATAATAATAATAATAATAATAATAATAATAATAATAATAATAATAATAATAATAATAATAATAATAATAATAATCATATAACAATAATAATAATAATAATAACAATAATAATAATAATAATAATAATAATAATAATAATAATAATAATAACAATAAAAATAATAACAATAATAATAACAATAATAATACAATAAGTAAATATAAAAATAATAAATAAAAAGATCAATGAAAGGAAGAAAGGGAAAAAGGAAAATGCACTTAGCTGGTGGTGATCCTGGTGGCGGGCCGTCGAAGTTGAAGATGTTCTCTCAGTTAAATTGCTGATTTGAAACTGGTTGTCGGTCGTTATCTTGTCCGGTACTTCGTTAAACTGATCCTAGTTGTTGTCTTGCTGGTAGGATACCTACACACAACCAAAAATAACCCTCATAAAAACAATAATAATAATAATAATAATAATAATAATCATGTAATAATAATGATAACATTAATAACAATAAAAATAATAACAATCACAATCACATTCAATCACAATCACAATCACAATTACAGTCACAATCACAATCACAATCACAAACACAAGCACAAGCAAAAGCAAAAGCAAAAGCAAAAGCAAAAGCACAAGCACAAGCACAAGCACAATCACAATCACAATCACAATCAAACGCAATCGCAATCGCAAACACAAACACACACAAACGCAAACACAAAAACAAACACATACACAATTCCAATCCCAATCCCAATCCCAATCCCAATCCCAAACCCAAACACAAACACAAACACAAACACAAACCCAATCACAATCACAATCACAATCACAATCACAAACACAAACACAAACACAAACACAAACACAAACACAAACACAAACACAAACACAAACACAAACACAATCACAATCACAATCACAAACACAAACACAAACACAAACACAAACAAAAAAACACAAACACAAACACAAACACCAACACAAACAAAATCACAAACACAAACACAAACACAAACACAAACCCAATCCCAATCCCAATCCCAATCCCAAAGCCAAACCCAAACCCAAACCCAAACCCAAACCCAAACCCAAACACAAACACAATCACAATCACAAACACACAAACACAAACGCAAACAAACGCATTAACAAACACAATCACAAACACAAACACAAACACAAACACAAACAATCAAAATCACAATCACAATCACAATCACAATCACAATTATAATCACAATCACAATCACGAAAAATAATTAAAAAAAAAATCAATAAAAAGATCAATGAAAGTAAGAAAACGGAAGAGAAAAGTGCACTTAGCTGGTGGCGATCCTGGTGGCGTGCCGTCGAAGTTGAACATGTTGTCTCTCTTGAATTGCTGATTTGAAACTGGTTGCCGGTCGTTATCTTGTCTGATACTCCGATAAAATGATCCTAGTTGTAAAGTAAATATAAAAAAAATGAATGAAAAGATAAATCACAGAGAAGCAAAGGGAAGAGGACAATGCCTTTCCAAAAATAACCATAGTAAAAATAATAATAATAATAATAATAATAATAATAATAATAATAATAATAATAATAATAATAATTATTATTATTATTATTATTATTATTATTATTATTATTATTATTATTATAACAATTATAAAAATAATAATTACAATAATAACAATAACAATAATAATAATAATAATAATAATAATAATAATAATAATAATAATAATAATAATTATAATAATAATAATAATAATAATAATAATAATAATAATGATAATAATAATAATAATAAT
The DNA here is from genome assembly GCF_026212465.1 of Amaranthus tricolor. Taxonomy (NCBI): domain Eukaryota; kingdom Viridiplantae; phylum Streptophyta; class Magnoliopsida; order Caryophyllales; family Amaranthaceae; genus Amaranthus; species Amaranthus tricolor. Next base: position 25,975,448 of record NC_080058.1, read on the forward strand.
AATAATAATAATAATAATAATAATAATAATAACAATAACAATAATAACACAATAAATAAATATAAAAAAATAAATAAAAAGATCAATGAAAGGAAGAAAACGGAAGAGGAAAATTCAATTAGCTGGTGGCGATCCTGGTGGCGTGCCGTCGAAGTTGAAGATGTTCTCTCTTTTGAATTGCTGATTTGAAACTGGTTGTCGGATGTCTGGTACTCCGATAAACTGATCCTAGTTGTTAAGTAAATATAAAAAAAAATTAATGAAAAGACAAGTCAAAAGGAAGCAAAGGGAAGAGGACAATATCCTTCCAAAAATAACCATAATAATAATAATAATAATAATAATAATAATAATAATAATAATAATAATAATAATAATAATAATAATAATAACAATAAAAATAATAACAATAATAATAACAATAATAACACAATAAGTAAATATAAAAAAAATAAATAAAAAGATCAATGAAAAGAAAACGGAAGAGAAAAATTCACTTAGCTGGTGGCGTGCCGTCGAAGTTAAAGATGTTCTTTCTGTTGAATTGCTGATTTGATTCAGGTTGTCGGTCGTTATCTTGTCTAATACTCCCATAAACTGATCCTAGTTGTTTAGTAAATATAAAAAAAAATTAATGAAAAGATAAATAAAAAAGAAGCAAAGGAAAGAGGACAATGCCTTTCCAAAAATAACCATACTAAAACTAGTAATAATAATAATAATAATAATAATAATAATATTAATAATAATAATAATAATAATAATAATAATAACACTAATAATAATAATAATAATAACAACAATAATAAAAATAATAATTACAATAATAACAATAATAATAATAATAATAATAACAATAATAATAATAATAAATAATAATAATAATAATAATAATAATAATAATAATAATAATAATAATAATAATATAACAATAATAATAATAATAATAATAATAATAATAATAATAATCATATAACAATAATAATAATAATAATAACAATAATAATAATAATAATAATAATAATAATAATAATAATAACAATAAAAATAATAACAATAATAATAACAATAATAATACAATAAGTAAATATAAAAATAATAAATAAAAAGATCAATGAAAGGAAGAAAGGGAAAAAGGAAAATGCACTTAGCTGGTGGTGATCCTGGTGGCGGGCCGTCGAAGTTGAAGATGTTCTCTCAGTTAAATTGCTGAATTGAAACTGGTTGTCGGTCGTTATCTTGTCCGGTACTTCGTTAAACTGATCCTAGTTGTTGTCTTGCTGGTAGGATACCTACACACAACCAAAAATAACCCTCATAAAAACAATAATAATAATAATAATAATAATAATAATAATAATAATAATAATAATCATGTAATAATAATGATAACATTAATAACAATAAAAATAATAACAATCACAATCACATTCAATCACAATTACAATCACAATTACAGTCACAATCACAATCACAATCACAATCACAAGCACAAGCAAAAGCAAAAGCAAAAGCAAAAGCACAAGCACAAGCACAATCACAATCACAATCACAATCACAATCAAACGCAATCACAATCGCAAAAGCAAACGCAATCACAATCGCAATCGCAATCGCAATCGCAAACACAAACACAAACACAAACACAAACACAAACGCAAACACAAAAACAAACACATACACAATTCCAATCCCAATCCCAATCCCAATCCCAAACACAAACCCAATCACAATCACAATCACAATCACAATCACAATCACAATCACAAACACAAACACAAACACAAACACAAACACAAACACAAACACAAACACAAACACAAACAAAAAAACACAAACACAAACACAAACACCAACACAAACAAAATCACAAACACAAACACAAACACAAACACAAACCCAATCCCAATCCCAATCCCAATCCCAAACCCAAACCCAAACCCAAACCCAAACCCAAACCCAAACACAAACACAATCACAATCACAAACACAAACACACAAACACAAACGCAATCAAAAACTCATTAACAAACACAATCACAAACACAAACACAAACACAAACACAAACAATCAAAATCACAATCACAATCACAATCACAATTATAATCACAATCACAATCACGAAAAATAATTAAAAAAAATCAATAAAAAGATCAATGAAAGTAAGAAAACGGAAGAGAAAAGTGCACTTAGCTGGTGGCGATCCTGGTGGCGTGCCGTCGAAGTTGAACATGTTCTTTCTGTTGAATTGCTGATTTGAAACTGGTTGCCGGTCGTTATCTTGTCTAATACTCCGATAAACTGATCCTAGTTGTAAAGTAAATATAAAAAAAATGAATGAAAAGATAAATCAAAGAGAAGCAAAGGGAAGAGGACAATGCCTTTCCAAAAATAACCATAGTAAAAATAATAATAATAATAATAATAATAATAATAATAATAATAATAATAATAATAATAATATTAATTATTATTATTATTATTATTATTATTATTATTATTATTATTATTATTATTATAATAATAATAACAATAATAAAAATAATAATTACAATAATAACAATAACAATAATAATAATAATAATAATAATAATAATAATAATAATAACTATAATAATAATAATAAATAATAATAATTATAATAATAATAATAATAATAATAATAATAATAATAATAATAATAATAACAATAACAATAATAACACAATAAATAAATATAAAAAAATAAATAAAAAGATCAATGAAAGGAAGAAAACGGAAGAGGAAAATTCACTTAGCTGGTGGCGATCCTGGTGGCGTGCCGTCGAAGTTGAAGATGTTCTCTCTTTTGAATTGCTGATTTGAAACTGGTTGTCGGATGTCTGGTACTCCGATAAACTGATCCTAGTTGTTAAGTAAATATAAAAAAAAAAATTAATGAAAAGACAAGTCAAAAGGAAGCAAAGGGAAGAGGACAATATCCTTCCAAAAATAACCACAGTAATAATAATAATAATAATAATAATAATAATAATAATAATAATAATAATAATAATAATAATAATAATAATAATAATAATAATAATAATAATAATAATAATAACAATAAAAATAATAACAATAATAATAACAATAATAACACAATAAGTAAATATAAAAAAAATAAATAAAAAGATCAATGAAAAGAAAACGGAAGAGAAAAATTCACTTAGCTGGTGGCGTGCCGTCGAAGTTAAAGATGTTCTTTCTGTTGAATTGCTGATTTGATTCAGGTTGTCGGTCGTTATCTTCTCTAATACTCCCATAAACTGATCCTAGTTGTTTAGTAAATATAAAAAAAGATTAATGAAAAGATAAATAAAAAAGAAGCAAAGGAAAGAGGACAATGCCTTTCCAAAAATAACCATACTAAAACTAGTAATAATAATAATAATAATAATAATAATAATATTAATAATAATAATAATAATAATAATAATAATAACACTAATAATAATAATAATAATAATAATAATAACAACAATAATAAAAATAATAATAACAATAATAACAATAATAATAATAATAATAATAATAATAACAATAATAATAATAATAATAAATAATAATAATAATAATATAACAATAATAATAATAATAATAATAATAATAATAATAATAATAATAATAATAATAATAATAATAATAATAATAATAATCATATAACAATAATAATAATAATAATAACAATAATAATAATAATAATAATAATAATAATAATAATAATAATAATAATAATAATAATAACAATAAAAATAATAACAATAATAATAACAATAATAATACAATAAGTAAATATAAAAATAATAAATAAAAAGATCAATGAAAGGAAGAAAGGGAAAAAGGAAAATGCACTTAGCTGGTGGTGATCCTGGTGGCGGGCCGTCGAAGTTGAAGATGTTCTCTCAGTTAAATTGCTGATTTGAAACTGGTTGTCGGTCGTTATCTTGTCCGGTACTTCGTTAAACTGATCCTAGTTGTTGTCTTGCTGGTAGGATACCTACACACAACCAAAAATAACCCTCTTAAAAACAATAATAATAATAATAATAATAATAATAATAATAATAATAATAATAATAATAATAATAATAATAATAATAATAATCATGTAATAATAATGATAACATTAATAACAATAAAAATAATAACAATCACAATAACATTCAATCACAATCACAATCACAATTACAGTCACAATCACAATCACAATCACAAACACAAGCACAAGCAAAAGCAAAAGCAAAAGCAAAAGCACAAGCACAAGCACAAGCACAAGCACAAGCACAATCACAATCACAATCAAACGCAATCGCAATCGCAATCGCAATAGCAAAACCAAACGCAATCGCAATCGCAATCGCAATCGCAATCGCAATCGCAAACACAAACGCAAACACAAAAACAAACACATACACAATTCCAATCCCAATCCCAATCCCAATCCCAATCCCAATCCCAAACACAAACACAAACCCAATCACAATCACAATCACAATCACAATCACAATCACAAACACAAACACAAACACACACAAACACAAACACAAACACAAACACAATCACAATCACAATGACAAACACAAACACAAACACAAACAAAAAAACACAAACACAAACACAAACACCAACACAAACAAAATCACAAACACAAACACAAACACAAACACAATCCCAATCCCAATCCCAATCCCAATCCCAATCCCAATCCCAAACCCAAACCCAAACACAAACACAAACACAATCACAATCACAAACACACAAACACAAACGCAATCACAAACGCATTAACAAACACAATCACAAACACAAACACAAACACAAACACAAACAATCAAAATCACAATCACAATCACAATCACAATCACAATCACAATCACAATCACAATTATAATCACAATCACAATCACGAAAAATAATTAAAAAAAAATCAATAAAAAGATCAATGAAAGGAAGAAAACGGAAGAGAAAAGTGCACTTAGCTGGTGGCGATCCTGGTGGCGTGCCGTCGAAGTTGAACATGTTCTCTCTGTTGAATTGCTGATTTGAAACTGGTTGCCGGTCGTTATCTTGTCTGATACTCCGATAAACTGATCCTAGTTGTAAAGTAAATATAAAAAAAAATGAATGAAAAGATAAATCAAAGAGAAGCAAAGGGAAGAGGACAATGTCTTTCCAAAAATAACCATAGTAATAATAATAATAATAATAATAATAATAATAATAATAATATTAATTATTATTATTATTATTATTATTATTATTATTATAATAATAACAATAATAAAAATAATAATTACAATAATAACAATAACAATAATAATAATAATAATAATAATAATAATAATAATAATAATAATAATAATAATAATAATAATAACTACAATAATAATAATAAATAATAATAATTATAATAATAATAATAATAATGATAATAATAATAATAATAATAATAATAACAATAACAATAATAACACAATAAATAAATATAAAAAAATAAATAAAAAGATCAATGAAAGGAAGAAAACGGAAGAGGAAAATTCACTTAGCTGGTGGCGATCCTGGTGGCGTGCCGTCGAAGTTGAAGATGTTCTCTCTTTTGAATTGCTGATTTGAAACTGGTTGTCGGATGTCTGGTACTCCGATAAACTGATCCTAGTTGTTAAGTAAATATAAAAAAAAAATTAATGAAAAGACAAGTCAAAAGGAAGCAAAGGGAAGAGGACAATATCCTTCCAAAAATAACCATAGTAATAATAATAATAATAATAATAATAATAATAATAATAATAATAATAATAATAATAACAATAAAAATAATAACAATAATAATAACAATAATAACACAATAAGTAAATATAAAAAAATAAATAAAAAGATCAATGAAAAGAAAACGGAAGAGAAAAATTCACTTAGCTGGTGGCGTGCCGTCGAAGTTAAAGATGTGCTTTCTGTTGAATTGCTGATTTGATTCAGGTTGTCCGTCGTTATCTTGTCTAATACTCCCATAAACTGATCCTAGTTGTTTAGTAAATATAAAAAAAATTAATGAAAAGATAAATAAAAAAGAAGCAAAGGAAAGAGGACAATGCCTTTCCAAAAATAACCATACTAAAACTAGTAATAATAATAATAATAATAATAATAATAATAATAATAATAATAATAATAACACTAATAATAATAATAATAATAATAACAACAATAATAAAAATAATAATTACAATAATAACAATAATAATAATAATAATAATAACAATAATAATAATAATAATAAATAATAATAATAATAATAATAATAATAATAATAATAATAATAATAATAATATAACAATAATAATAATAATAATAATAATAATAATAATAATAATAATAATAATCATATAACAATAATAATAATAATAATAACAATAATAATAATAATAATAATAATAATAATAATAACAATAAAAATAATAACAATAATAATAACAATAATAATACAATAAGTAAATATAAAAATAATAAATAAAAAGATCAATGAAAGGAAGAAAGGGAAAAAGGAAAATACACTTAGCTGGTGGTGATCTTGGTGGCGGGCCGTCGAAGTTGAAGATGTTCTCTCAGTTAAATTGCTGATTTGAAACTGGTTGTCGGTCGTTATCTTGTCCGGTACTTCGTTAAACTGATCCTAGTTGTTGTCTTGCTGGTAGGATACCTACACACAACCAAAAATAACCCTCATAAAAACAATAATAATAATAATAATAATAATAATAATAATAATAATAATCATGTAATAATAATGATTACATTAATAACAATAAAAATAATAACAATCACAATCACATTCAATCACAATCACAATCACAATTACAGTCACAATCACAATCACAATCACAAACACAAGCAAAAGCAAAAGCAAAAGCAAAAGCACAAGCACAAGCACAAGCATAAGCACAATCACAATCACAATCACAATCAAACGCAATCGCAATCGCAAAAGCAAACGCAATCGCAATCGCAATCGCAAACACAAACACAAACGCAAACGCAAACGCAAACACAAACACAAACACATACACAATTCCAATCCCAATCCCAATCCCAATCCCAATCCCAATCCCAAACACAAACACAAACATAAACCCAATCACAATCACAATCACAATCACAAACACAAACACAAACACAAACACAAACACAATCACAATCACAATGACAAACACAAACACAAACACAAACAAAAAAACACAAACACAAACACAAACACCAACACAAACAAAATCACAAACACAAACACAAACACAAACACAAACCCAATCCCAATCCCAATCCCAAACCCAAACCCAAACCCAAACCCAAACGCAAACACAAACACAATCACAATCACAATCACAAACACACAAACACAAACGCATTAACAAACACAAACACAAACACAATCACAAACACAAACACAAACACAAACACAAACAATCAAAATCACAATCACAATCACAATCACAATCACAATCACAATTATAATCACAATCACAATCACGAAAAATAATTAAAAAAAAAATCAATAAAAAGATCAATGAAAGGAAGAAAACGGAAGAGAAAAGTGCACTTAGCTGGTGGCGATCCGGGTGGCGTGCCGTCGAAGTTGAACATGTTCTCTCTGTTGAATTGCTGATTTGAAACTGGTTGCCGGTCGTTATCTTGTCTGATACTCCGATAAACTGATCCTAGTTGTAACGTAAATATAACAAAAAATGAATGAAAAGATAAATCAAAGAGAAGCAAAGGGAAGAGGACAATGCCCTTCCAAAAATAACCATAGTAAAAATTATAATAATAATAATAATAATAATAATAATAATAATAATAATAATATTAATAACAATAATAATAACAATCACAATTACAATCAATCACAATCACAATCATAATTACAGTCACAATCACAATTATAATCACAATCAGAAACACAAACACAAACACAAACACAAACACAAACACAATCACAAACACAAACACAAACACGAACACAAACACAATCCCAATCACCATCCGAAACACAAAACCAAACCCAAACCCAATACCAATCTCAATCCCAAACCCAATCCCAAACCCAATCCCAAACACAAACACAATCACAAACATAAACACAAACACAAACACAATCACAATCACAATCACAAACAAAAACGCAATCACAAACGCAATAACAAACACAATCACAAACACAAAAGCAATCATAAACGCAATCACAAACACAATCACAATCACAATCACAATCACAAACACAAACACAAACACAAACACACACAATTACAATCATAATCACAATCACAATCACAAAAAGTAATTCTAAAAAAAATAAATAAAAACATCAATGAAAGGAAGAAAACGGAAGAAGAAAATGCACTTAGCTGGTGGCGATCCTGGTGGCGTGCCGTCGAAGTTGAAGATGTACTCTCTGTTGAATAGATATAAATATTAATGAAAAGATAAACTGATCCTAGTTGTAAAGTAAATATAACAAAAAATGAATGAAAAGATAAATCAAAGAGAAGCAAAGGGAAGAGAACAATGCCCTTCCAAAAATAACCATAGTAAAAATTATAATAATAATAATAATAATAATAATAATAATAATAATAATATTAATAACAATAATAATAACAATCACAATTACAATCAATCACAATCACAATCATAATTACAGTCACAATCACAATTATAATCACAATCAGAAACACAAACACAAACAATCATAATAATCATAATAATAATAATAAATATAATAATAATAATAATAATAATAATAATATTAATAATATTAATAACAATAAAAATAATAACAATAATAATTAACAATCACAATTACAATCAATCACAATCACAATCATAATTACAGTCAGAAACACAATTATAATCACAATCAGAAACACAAACACAAACACAATCACAAACACAAACACAAACACAAACACAAACACAAACACAATCCCAATCACAATCCGAAACCCAAACCCAAACCCAATACCAATCTCAATCCCAAACCCAATCCCAAACACAAACACAAACACAAACACAATCACAAACATAAACTCAAACACAAACACAAACACAATCATAATCACAATCACAAACAAAAACGCAATCACAAACGCAATCACAAACACAATCACAAACACAAACACAATCACCAACACAAACACAATCACAAACGCAATCACAAACACAATCAGAATCACAATCACAAACACAAACACAAACACAAACACACACAATTACAATCATAATCACAATCACAATCACAAAAAGTAATTATAAAAAAAATAAATAAAACCATCAATGAAAGGAAGAAAACGGAAGAGGAAAATGCACTTAGCTGGTGGCGATCCTGGTGCGTGCCGCCGAAGTTGAAGATGTAATCTCTGTTGAATTGATGATTTGAAACTGGCTGTCGAACGTTATCTTGTCTGCTATTCCGATAAACTGATCCTAGTTGTAAATAAAAAAAAAAATAATAATAATAATAATAATAATAATAATAACAATAATAATTAACAATCACAATTACAATCAATCACAATCACAATCATAATTACAGTCACAATTACAATCATAATCACAATCAGAAACACAAACACAAACACAAACACAAACACAAATACAAACACAATCACCAACACAAACACAAACACAAACACAATCCCAATCACAATCCGAAACCCAAACCCAAACCCAATACCAATCTCAATCCCAAACCCAATCCCAAACACAAACACAAACACAAACACAATTACAAACAAAAACACAAACACAAACACAATCACAATCACAATCACAAACAAAAACGCAATCACAAACGCAATCACAAACACAAATACAAACACAAACACAATCACAAACACAAATGCAATCATAAACGGAATTACAAACACAATCAGAATCACAATCACAATCATAAACACAAACACAAACACAAACACAAACACAAACACAAACACAAACACAAACACAAACACACACAATTACAATCATAATCACAATCACAATCACAAAAAGTAAATATAAAAAAAATAAATAAAAACATCAATGAAAGGAAGAAAACGGAAGAGGAAAATGCACGTAGCTGGTGGCGATCCTGGTGGCGTGCCGTCGAAGTTGAAGATGTACTCTCTGTTGAATTGCTGATTTGAAACTGGTTGTCGAACGTTATCTTGTCTGCTATTCCGATAAACTGATCCTACTTAAATAAATATAAAAAAAAATTAATGAAAAGATAAATCAAAAGGAAACAAAGGAAAGAGGACAATGCCCTTCCAAAAATAACCATAGTAAAAATAATATTAATAATAATAATAATAATAACAATAACAACAATAATAAAAATAATAATTACAATAATAACAATAATAATAATAATAATAATAATAATAATAACAATAAAAATAATAATAATAATAATAACAATAATAATAACAATAATAACACAATAAGTAAATATAAAAAAAAATAAATAAAAAGATCAATGAAAGGAAGAAAACGAAAGAGGAAAATTCACTTAGCTGGTGGCGATCCTAGTGGCGTGCCGTCGAAGTTGAAGATGTTCTTTCTGTTGAATTGCTGATTTGAAACTGGTTGTCGGACGTTATCTTGTCTGGTACTCCGATAAACTGATCCTAGTTGTTTGGTAAATATAAAAAAAATTTAATGAAAATATAAATCAAAAAGAAGCAAAGGGAAGAGGACAATGCCTTTACAAAAATAACCATACTAAAACTAATAATAATAATAATAATAATAATAATAATAACAATAATAATAATAATAATAATAACAATAATAAAAATAATAATTACAATAATAACAATAATAATAATAATAATAATAATAATAATAATAATAATAATAATAATAACTATAATAATAATAATAAATAATAATAATTATAATAATAATAATAATAATAATAATAATAATAATAATGATAATAATAATAATAATAATAATAATAACAATAACAATAATAACACAATAAATAAATATAAAAAAATAAATAAAAAGATCAATGAAAGGAAGAAAACGGAAGAGGAAAATTCACTTAGCTGGTGGCGATCCTGGTGGCGTGCCGTCGAAGTTGAAGATGTTCTCTCTTTTGAATTGCTGATTTGAAACTGGTTGTCGGATGTCTGGTACTCCGATAAACTGATCCTAGTTGTTAAGTAAATATAAAAAAAAATTAATGAAAAGACAAGTCAAAAGGAAGCAAAGGGAAGAGGACAATATCCTTCCAAAAATAACCATAATAATAATAATAATAATAATAATAATAATAATAATAATAATAATAATAATAATAATAATAATAATAATAAAAATAATAACAATAATAATAACAATAATAACACAATAAGTAAATATAAAAAAATAAATAAAAAGATCAATGAAAAGAAAACGGACGAGAAAAATTCACTTAGCTGGTGGCGTGCCGTCGAAGTTAAAGATGTTCTTTCTGTTGAATTGCTGATTTGATTCAGGTTGTCGGTCGTTATCTTGTCTAATACTCCCATAAACTGATCCTAGTTGTTTAGTAAATATAAAAAAAATTAATGAAAGGATAAATAAAAAAGAAGCAAAGGAAAGAGGACAATGCCTTTCCAAAAATAACCATACTAAAACTAATAATAATAATAATAATAATAATAATAATAATAATAATAATAATAATAATAATAATAACACTAATAATAATAATAATAATAACAACAACAATAACAAAAATAATAATTACAATAATAACAATAATAATAATAATAATAATAACAATAATAATAATAATAATAAATAATAATAATAATAATAATAATAATAATAATAATAATAATAATAATATAACAATAATAATAATAATAATAATAATAATAATAATAATAATAATAATAATAATAATCATATAACAATAATAATAATAATAATAACAATAATAATAATAATAATAATAATAATAACAACAATAAAAATAATAACAATAATAATAACAATAATAATACAATAAGTAAATATAAAAATAATAAATAAAAAGATCAATTAAATGAAGAAAGGGAAAAAGGAAAATACACTTAGCTGGTGGTGATCCTGGTGGCGGGCCGTCGAAGTTGAAGATGTTCTCTCAGTTAAATTGCTGATTTGAAACTGGTTGTCGGTCGTTATCTTGTGCGGTACTTCGTTAAACCGATCCTAGTTGTTGTCTTGCTGGTAGGATACCTACACACAACCAAAAATAACCCTCATAAAAACAATAATAATAATAATAATAATAATAATAATAATAATAATAATAATCATGTAATAATAATGATAACATTAATAACAATAAAAATAATAACAATCACAATCACATTCAATCACAATCACAATCACAATTACAGTCACAATCACAATCACAATCACAAACACAAGCAAAAGCAAAAGCAAAAGCAAAAGCAAAAGCACAAGCACAAGCACAAGCACAAGCACAATCACAATCACAATCAAACGCAATCGCAATCGCAATCGCAATCGCAAAAGCAAACGCAATCGCAATCGCAATCGCAATCGCAATCGCAAACACAAACACAAACGCAAACGCAAACACAAACACAAACACATACACAATTCCAATCCCAATCCCAATCCCAATCCCAATCCCAAACACAAACACAAACCCAATCACAATCACAATCACAATCACAAACACAAACACAAACACAAACACAAACACAAACACAATCACAATCACAATGACAAACACAAACACAAACACAAACAAAAAAACACAAACACAAACACAAACACCAACACAAACATAATCACAAACACAAACACAAACACAAACACAAACCCAATCCCAATCCCAATCCCAATCCCAAACCCAAACCCAAACCCAAACCCAAACCCAAACGCAAACACAAACACAATCACAATCACAATCACAAACACACAAACAGAAACGCAAACACAAACGCATTAACAAACACAATCACAAACACAAACACAAACAATCAAAATCACAATCACAATCACAATCACAATCACAATCACAATCACAATTATAATCACAATCACAATCACGAAAAATAATTAAAAAAAAATCAATAAAAAGATCAATGAAAGGAAGAAAACGGAAGAGAAAAGTGCACTTAGCTGGTGGCGATCCGGGTGGCGTGCCGTCGAAGTTGAACATGTTCTCTCTGTTGAATTGCTGATTTGAAACTGGTTGCCGGTCGTTATCTTGTCTGATACTCCGATAAACTGATCCTAGTTGTAAAGTAAATATAACAAAAAATGAATGAAAAGATAAATCAAAGAGAAGCAAAGGGAAGAGGACAATGCCCTTCCAAAAATAACCATAGTAAAAATTATAATAATAATAATAATAATAATAATAATAATAATAATAATAATAATAATAACAATAATAATAACAATCACAATTACAATCAATCACAATCACAATCATATTTACAGTCACAATCACAATTATAATCACAATCAGAAACACAAACACAAACACAAACACAAACACAAACACAAACACAAACACAATCACAAACACAAACACAAACACGAACACAAACACAATCCCAATCACCATCCGAAACACAAAACCAAACCCAAACCCAATACCAATCTCAATCCCAAACCCAATCCCAAACACAAACACAATCACAAACATAAACACAAACACAAACACAATCACAATCACAAACAAAAACGCAATCACAAACGCAATAACAAACACAATCACAAACACAAAAGCAATCATAAACGCAATCACAAACACAATCAGAATCACAATCACAATCACAAACACAAACACAAACACAAACACACACAATTACAATCATAATCACAATCACAATCACAAAAAGTAATTCTAAAAAAAATAAATAAAAACATCAATGAAAGGAAGAAAACGGAAGAAGAAAATGCACTTAGCTGGTGGCGATCCTGGTGGCGTGCCGTCGAAGTTGAAGATGTACTCTCTGTTGAATTGCTGATTTGAAACTGGTTGTCGGACGTTATCTTGTCTGCTATTCTGATAAACTGATCCTAGTTGTAAATAAAAAATAATCATAATAATAATAATAAATATAATAATAATAATAATAATAATAATAATAATATTAATAATATTAATAACAATAAAAATAATAACAATAATAATTAACAATCACAATTACAATCAATCACAATCACAATCATAATTACAGTCAGAAACACAATTATAATCACAATCAAAAACACAAACACAAACACAATCACAAACACAAACACAAACACAAACACAATCCCAATCACAATCCGAAACCCAAACCCAAACCCAATACCAATCTCAATCCCAAACCCAATCCCAAACACAAACACAAACACAAACACAATCACAAACATAAACTCAAACACAAACACAAACACAATCATAATCACAATCACAAACAAAAACGCAATCACAAACGCAATCACAAACACAATCACAAACACAAACACAATCACAAACACAAACGGAATCATAAACGCAATCACAAACACAATCAGAATCACAATCACAAACACAAACACAAACACAAACACACACAATTACAATCATAATCACAATCACAATCACAAAAAGTAATTATAAAAAAAATAAATAAAACCATCAATGAAAGGAAGAAAACGGAAGAGGAAAATGCACTTAGCTGGTGGCGATCCTGGTGGCGTGCCGCCGAAGTTGAAGATGTACTCTCTGTTGAATTGATGATTTGAAACTGGCTGTCGGACGTTATCTTGTCTGCTATTCCGATAAACTGATCCTAGTTGTAAATAAAAAAAAATAATAATAATAATAAATATAATAATAATAATAATAATAATAATAATAACAATAAAAATAATAACAATAATAATTAACAATCACAATTACAATCAATCACAATCACAATCATAATTACAGTCACAATTACAATCATAATCACAATCAGAAACACAAACACAAACACAAACACAAACACAAATACAAACACAATCACAAACACAAACACAAACACAAACACAATCCCAATCACAATCCGAAACCCAAACCCAAACCCAATACCAATCTCAATCCCAAACCCAATCCCAAACACAAACACAAACACAAACACAATTACAAACAAAAACACAAACACAAACACAATCACAATCACAATCACAAACAAAAACGCAATCACAAACGCAATCACAAACACAAATACAAACACAAACACAATCACAAACACAAATGCAATCATAAACGGAATTACAAACACAATCAGAATCACAATCACAATCATAAACACAAACACAAACACAAACACAAACACAAACACAAACACAAACACAAACACAAACACACACAATTACAATCATAATCACAATCACAATCACAAAAAGTAAATATAAAAAAAATAAATAAAAACATCAATGAAAGGAAGAAAACGGAAGAGGAAAATGCACGTAGCTGGTGGCGATCCTGGTGGCGTGCCGTCGAAGTTGAAGATGTACTCTCTGTTGAATTGCTGATTTGAAACTGGTTGTCGAACGTTATCTTGTCTGCTATTCCGATAAACTGATCCTACTTAAATAAATATAAAAAAAAATTAATGAAAAGATAAATCAAAAGGAAACAAAGGAAAGAGGACAATGCCCTTCCAAAAATAACCATAGTAAAAATAATATTAATAATAATAATAATAATAACAATAACAACAATAATAAAAATAATAATTACAATAATAACAATAATAATAATAATAATAATAATAATAATAACAATAAAAATAATAATAATAATAATAATAATAATAATAATAATAATAACAATAATAATAACAATAATAACACAATAAGTAAATATAAAAAAAATAAATAAAAAGATCAATGAAAGGAAGAAAACGAAAGAGGAAAATTCACTTAGCTGGTGGCGATCCTGGTGGCGTGCCGTCGAAGTTGAAGATGTTCTCTCTGTTGAATTGCTGATTTGAAACTGGTTGTCGGACGTTATCTTGTCTGGTACTCCGATAAACTGATCCTAGTTGTTTGGTAAATATAAAAAAAATTTAATGAAAATATAAATCAAAAAGAAGCAAAGGGAAGAAGACAATGCCTTTACAAAAATAACCATACTAAAACTAATAATAATAATAATAATAATAATAATAATAATAATAATAACAATAATAAAAATAATAATTACAATAATAACAATAATAATAATAATAATAATAATAATAATAATAATAACTATAATAATAATAATAAATAATAATAATTATAATAATAATAATAATAATAATAATAATAATAATAATAATGATAATAATAATAATAATAATAATAATAATAATAATAACAATAACAATAATAACACAATAAATAAATATAAAAAAATAAATAAAAAGATCAATGAAAGGAAGAAAACGGAAGAGGAAAATTCACTTAGCTGGTGGCGATCCTGGTGGCGTGCCGTCGAAGTTGAAGATGTTCTCTCTTTTGAATTGCTGATTTGAAACTGGTTGTCGGATGTCTGGTACTCCGATAAACTGATCCTAGTTGTTAAGTAAATATAAAAAAAAAATAATGAAAAGACAAGTCAAAAGGAAGCAAAGGGAAGAGGACAATATCCTTCCAAAAATAACCATAGTAATAATAATAATAATAATAATAATAATAATAATAATAATAATAATAACAATAAAAATAATAACAATAATAATAACAATAATAACACAATAAGTAAATATAAAAAAAAAAATAAAAAGATCAATGAAAAGAAAACGGAAGAGAAAAATTCACTTAGCTGGTGGCGTGCCGTCGAAGTTAAAGATGTTCTTTCTGTTGAATTGCTGATTTGATTCAGGTTGTCAGTCGTTATCTTGTCTAATACTCCCATAAACTGATCCTAGTTGTTTAGTAAATATAAAAAAAATTAATGAAAAGATAAATAAAAAAGAAGCAAAGGAAAGAGGACAATGCCTTTCCAAAAATAACCATACTAAAACTAGTAATAATAATAATAATAATAATAATAATAATAATAATAATAATAATAATAATAATAATAATAATAACACTAATAATAATAATAATAATAATAACAACAATAATAAAAATAATAATTACAATAATAACAATAATAATAATAATAATAATAATAACAATAATAATAATAATAATAAATAATAATAATAATAATAATAATAATAATATAACAATAATAATAATAATAATAATAATAATAATAATAATAATCATATAGCAATAATAATAATAATAATAACAATAATAATAATAATAATAATAATAATAATAATAATAACAATAAAAATAATAACAATAATAATAACAATAATAATACAATAAGTAAATATAAAAATAATAAATAAAAAGATCAATGAAAGGAAGAAAGGGAAAAAGGAAAATACACTTAGCTGGTGGTGATCCTGGTGGCGGGCCGTCGAAGTTGAAGATGTTCTCTCAGTTAAATTGCTGATTTGAAACTGGTTGTCGGTCGTTATCTTGTCTGGTACTCCGATAAACTGATCCTAGTTGTTAAGTAAATATAAAAAAAAATAATGAAAAGATAAATCAAAAGGAAGAAAAGGGAAGACGACAATGCCCTTAGCTGATGGCTATCCTGGTAGCGTGCTGTCGAAGTTGAAGATGTTCTCTTTGTTGAATTGCTTATTTGAAACTTGTTGTCGGTCGTTATCGTGTCCGGTACTCCGATAAACTGATCCTAGTTGTTGTCTTGCCAGTAGGATACCTACACACAACCAAAAATAACCATGGTATAATAATAATAATAATAATAATAATAATAATAATAATAATAATAATAATAATAATGACAATAATAATAATAATAATAATAATAATAATAATAATAATAATAATAATGACAATAATAATAATAATAATAATAATAATGATAATAATAATAATAATTACAATAATAACAATAATAATAATAATAACAATAAAATTAACACAACTAATTTATTTAATAATTTAGATTAGATCTAATAATGAACAATAAAAATTATTTAATTTGTTGGGAATAAAGTAATGCATATCTCAAAATAAGAATTGATAAATTGATGAAGAACCCTAATATTAAGAGGGGTGAAAACTGAAAATGAATGGGTTGATAAAATTTATAAACTTATGGATGCTGTTGATGGATATATTCCAATTCCTACTAGACAACAAATGAGTTCTTCATCAATTCTTCAAGTGCTAAATAACGGGTTCTTCATCAATTCTTCAAAAGGTAATAATGCAAAACCAGCTAAGGATGAAAAGTTTGGAAGTAAGATTAATGACACAGCCAGCCTTAACCTCAGGAAGCAAAGACCGATGACGATAACGAACGATAACAATAATGATAACAATAATAACAATAATAATAATAATAATAATAATAATAATAATAATAATAATAATAAGACCACAATTGCTTTCTAACTCTATATTCAATTACTCAGGACTAAGTTAGAAAGGTTACCAAAAAAACTTTAAAGGGAACATGAACCATGTGTGCCTAACCTCAAAACATACCTCAGCCCATGGTTCAGTACAAACTAATGAAGATGCACCTCAACCTCACTCAACTCATAAGGATGAAGATCACACAAAGAATCAAGGTTATCATACAAAGAACAACACAGCAAACCCACATACACATCAGAATGCTTAGGAAGAACAGAAAACAGCAGCAGGTCAAAATAGCAAGACACCCGCTGACCAGCTTACTTTGCAGCGTGGTTTGAGCCTTAACCAAGGAGACCTGGGGCCAAACAACCATGGAAACGTGATCTCCATACATGGACCAAGCCATCAAGGTCCAAGATCCATGCTGGAAGCGCACACAATCACTTGGAACGGAAGCCCAAAGGAACCCAATCGCAGATCAGAACAGCCCATACAGACCATACAGAACAGCACAGCAGCTAGCGACCAAGCCACCTTGCACGACACGTGGAGACCAGACCTGTGCACCCAGGACCTGGACTAATGTAGAAATGGAATCTTGGCACATGGACCTAGCCATCAAGGGCCAAGAACCCTATTGATGACTCACACAACTCTCTAAAATCCATGTGCAAGGTTTCCCAGTCAGCAGGCTGGTGCTGAAATCAGAATCAGTGTTCTGACTTAGTTTTATGCTTCTGTTTTGTGTTTTTAAAACACATGATGTAATGCACGTGATGTTATTAGCCGTTAGCTAGCTAGAAAACTATAAATATAGGTTGTCTCTCATGTACATTCATTAAGTTTGGTGATTAATAAGAATTCTTCTTCATTTCCTCAAGGTTATATTCCTCTCCTTTGTGTGTGTTTGTCATTACAATCTCAGCTTTGCAAGAACGTGTGGAACATCTTCTACACTCTAATTGTGGAACAATTTAGAGTGTCATCTTCCCTTATTTGAGTGGAACTCGAGGGACGGTGTGGGGGGTCATTTCTCGTTGGTGAGTGAAGCCAAATCAGAGGGTGACCAAGGCTGGCCTGAAAACCAAGAATTGGTTTCTTGGGTTGATTGGCGGTTGTTTTGTGTGAGTTTGAGTCAATCATCCTCCACGTAATGCAGAGGACTGATTGTGTGCAAGATTAAGAGTCCGGAGGACCCAATCTCGGTGCAGAACACTAACTAAAGCACAACAAAACAATATCACACAATAGGCTACACTAAAACAAACACAATAAGTAAATATAAAAAAAATAAATGAAAAGATAAATGAAAGGAAGAAAAGGGAAGAGGACAATGCCCTTAGCTGGTGGCTATCCTGGTGGCGTGCCGTCGAAGTTGAAGATGTTCTCTCTGTTGAATTGCTGATTTGAAATTGGTTGTCGGTCGTTATCTTGTCTGGTACTCCGATAAACTGATCCCAATTGTTGGTTTGCCGGTAGGGTACCTACACACAACCAAAAATAACTAAAGAAAAAACGGGGTGGGGTATACTGTAGAAGGCTAGCAGTTAAAGCCAGCAATGGCGGATCCAGGGTTCATAGTCCCATGGGGCAACAACAACTGGACGAAATTTCGACAGAATTTCGCTTGTAAAGTGAACATCTAAAATATTTTTTATTTCTCCAAAATGACATATAAAAGCGATATAATCCCAAAGAAAAACTAAAAAATATCATGCAATTCTTGAATCTTGAATACTAGCTTGATGAACCCAAGTACCAAAACCATTGTAGCTTTATGTTTGTTATGCATTTGTTGGTTAACTAACGTGTTCCTTCAGTTCTAAAATTTTAAATATTTAATAAAATTAACTCAACTAATTTATTTAATAATTTAGATTAGATCTAATAATGAACAATAAAAAATTATTTAATTTGTTGGGAATAAAATAATGCATATCTCAAAATAAGAATTGATAAATTGATGTAGAACCCTAATATTAAGAGGGGTGAAAACTGAAAATGAATGGGTTGATAAAATTTATAAACTTATGGATGTTGTTGATGGATATATTCCAATTCCTACTAGACAACAAATGAGTTCTTCATCAATTCTTTAAGTGCTAATAATGGGTTCTTCATCAATTCTTCAAAAGGTAATAATGCAAAACCAGCTAAGGATGAAAAGTTTGGGAGTAAGATTAATGACACAGCCAGCCTTAACCTCAGGAAGCAAAGACCGAAAGAAAATAAGAAATCCAACTGCTTAATTATTCTCTGCTAGTTTCCGTATTTCTCGCCAGTAATCACGGTAAGATGCTAATCCAAAATCGAAAACCCCCGTCAACAATAGTAAAGAAAAACAAAAACCATAGTGAAGAATCCAAAATCAGTAAAACCCACCAAAATAAATAAATCAAAAACCAATTAATTCATTCAAAGAATCAATGAAACCATCAAATCAAAAAAGATATGGAAATTCAAAAATAAAACCCTTTAAATTAGTTTCACTTTCTTTCTCTTCATCTTGAGACTACCTTTTAAATAGATGATGGAGTGGGATTATTTAAGACTTAGATTAAGATTGAAAATTAGAACATAAAGATTAAGGCAAACAAATGTTTAGGGTTGACTTTTCAATATTATGCTAATATTGAGAAGACAAAGAAGAGGCATTATAGACTTTTAGGCTTTAGCTAAGAAAACTGATTTGCACAAAAATAAAAGTGTTGGAATTTAATTCTCACAGGACTGTGTAAAAGAAACAAATTCCAATTAAGGCATACGATTGCATATGTGCTATATCACACATTATTTCTTAATCTCGTAACAATTTTCAACTTAGTTACTCAAAATTAGTCCATGTTTCACTTTACAAAAAACATCCATAAACGTCATATGCATAAAAAGAAAACAGCTGTTACACTATACAGCTACTAGAAAATCCATAAACCTCAAATTCCAAGAGCAGGAGACTCATTCTAACCTTAGCTGCTCGGATGTTAGCATGATGAACCTTAGTGCCAGATTCCCTTTTAGTAGAATCCTCTGCATTTTCAAATCAAAGTAAAGAATCAACAAACAGAAAATCATGATACCTTAAAGTATCAAGCCTAAAAGATCAACAATGTTCAACACACTAAGAAAATGATAGTCTACCCTTCCATTCAAATCCGGGTGAAAAATAATCTACAAATATAACACATCTTTAATCCCTTCTTTTAGGCAAAAGCACCTTCCCACACTTACAATCTCCATCATTTTCAACAGTATCAAGATGTTGTAGGCTTTACGTCTTATACATATTATTAGGAAATGAAACATGTAAGGTTAAGCATCACTGATGTTGATCATTTTCTGGAAAACATCTAAACCTGTGTAAAAACAGTTTTCAAACTGCTATTCTAGCGAGTACAATTAAGTATAGCTATGCAATTTCTAACGGACGAGTGCCGTTGACGATTTCGCCACATCATGTCATCGAAATTCAAATAGATTATCGCATAGCAGATAGATTTGAAACCGCATAACTGGTAAATTTCACATACCTAAAAATTTAAAACATCTAATCAAGAAATCATCGCTAAATAAGAAACTCAGTCGGAAACAAATTTTAGGGTTTTTGCTGGGACAACAAACGAACACTCAATTTATGATATTAAATGATGTTAAACTTCTGAGAACCACAAAAATGAGAACCACAAACCTGCCCAGACGTCGGTTGCCGGAATTCCGTTGGTGGGAAGAGAACGAACACCGGCGGCGGTGAGTTCCTACGGAGAGGGAATAGTGATAGCCGTTTATGGAATATGGCCGTTGGGAATATAGCCGTTTATGTAGCCGTCCGCAAGTACTTATGTATTCATGGTGAGGCGCTACCTTGGGCTTATAATCTCATCAATTTTCATTATCTCGTGCTTAATTTAAGGTTAGCTGCTTCTTAATATGTGTTTTTCTCCCTTTGTAGGGTTATGTCAAATGCTATGTAATAGTGGTTTTAAACATGTAAATGTAAAAGTGAGAAAGGCTATCTCTTTTGATATTACAAATGTGTGAAAACTTCACTCGATATATATCTAGTAACTAAGTATGACTCTAAATCCTAGAGCTAAGGGATAATTCACAATTTAATCACAAATGTAGGATTGTTATAATCTTGCTTATAGATAAATAGAAATATATGTTTTTAGTTATCCACTATGATTTTCAAAGAACCAAATTGTTATTGTACTCCTTTTTACATGCTAAATGGAGTCATAGATGAAGAATATGAGTATGATTTTAATTGATTTTTCATGTATAGTTCTCTATTTATTTCATTGCTTAGCTCATGGATGATTCGATAGATGAAATGATTTAGGATTTCTTCAAAGCAGGCAATGTTTTACCTTTAGAAGATTACACTCCAAATATTATGCAAAATAACATGATTTATCCAAAGGATCAATTAATATCTCTTCCTCTGCTTCTCATCTTTATCCCTTTTCCCTTTACATAAGAATAAAATAGGAAAAAGGCTACACAATTTTACCACATGATTTATCTCCCCCATATTATTGGTGTGGTGCATGGACCACAAACGTGGACCTATATTTCTTTACCCTAAACCCTAAACCCTGAACCCTAAAACAATTTCTTTTTTTTTGTTGTTTCACGAAGATACAATCCAAAAACTATCAGTCAATTGAA
>NC_080058.1:26013581-26023581 GCF_026212465.1 Amaranthus tricolor
TTTAATTCGCGCATCTCTTCACTTCTCAAAGCGCGTGTTTCCCTTGGAATGTTGTTTAAAACCTATATTATAATATTAAAATAAAAGCTATATATTAATATAGAAACATTAGATTTTACCAATAATATATTTAATTAAGAACGTAACAAATACTTACGGCATCTATATTTTCGACTCCAAATTCCTTCACGAAATTTATAATATCGTCCATAAACTTCAGCGCGTAGTAGCCGCAGTCAACGGAAGAAGGAGGTTGTTGAAAGCACTAAGAGAAAATAGAAGTTAGTGTCAAAAACGGTTAAAAACGCATAAAATCGCAACTTAACACATAAATTCTAGAATATGACTATGATTTTCAATTCTAACAACTTCTACACAATAATATATACCAAATAGTGTTGTGTGCCAAGTTTCGCGCAAAACAAACAAAGTTTGAGCTACTTTACGCGCGGAATTGACAAAAACGCTTAAAAACGCATAAAATCGCAACTTAACTTCTAATTTCTAGCATATGACTATTATTATCAATTCTAACCATTTCAACACAATAATATATGCCAAATAGTGTTGTGTGCCAAGTTTCGTGCATAACAAACCAAGTTTGAGTACTTTACGCGCGAAATTGACAAAAACGCTTAAAAACGCATAAAATCGCAACTTAACTTCTAATTTCTAGCATATGACTATTATTATCAATTCTAACCAATTCAACACAATAATATATGCAAAATAGTGTTGTGTGCCAAGTTTCGTGCATAACAAACCATGTTTGACCTACTTTACGCGCGAAATTGACAAAAACGCTTAAAAACGCATAAAATCGCAACTTAACTTCTAATTTCTAGCATATGACTATTATTATCAATTCTAACCATTTCAACACAATAATATATGCCAAATAGTGTTGTGTGCCAAGTTTCGTGCATAACAAACCATGTTTGACCTACTTTACGCGCGAAATTGACAAATAAAAACGCGAAATTGACAACATCAAACTAGTGACCAGACCACCTTGCACGACACATGGAGACCAAACCTATGCATCCAGGACCTAGGCTAAAGTGGAAATGGAATCTTGGTACTTGGATCTAGCTATCAAGGTCCTAAAACCATTCTAACAATCCCCGTGGACTCCTAGAAGCTGAGCCGAAGGAGGGCTGGTCGACAGTTTGCTAGATCAGAATTTTGTTTAAGTGTTTGTGGTTGTTTCGTGTTCTTTTCATGATCATTTGTAGTTTTTGACTGTGTCATTAATCAAAGCTTACGCACAACATTAATCCTTGCATAACCAAGGCCTTAATCAGCCCCGGTTTCGCATCAAAACCAAGTTTGAGCTACTTTACGCGCGGAATTGACAAAAACGCTTCAAAACGCATAAAATCGCAACTTAACTTCTAATTTCTAGCATATGACTATTATTATCAATTCTAACCATTTCAACACAATAATATATGCCAAATAGTGTTGTGTGCCAAGTTTCGTGCATAACAAACCAAGTTTGACCTACTTTACGCGCGAAATTCACAAAAACGCTTAAAAACGCATAAAATCGCAACTTAACCTCTAATTTCTAGCATATGACTATTATTATCAATTCTAACCATTTCAACACAATAATATATGCCAAATAGTGTTGTGTGCCAAGTTTCGTGCATAACAAACCATGTTTGACCTACTTTACGCGCGAAATTGACAAATAAAAACGCGAAATTGACAGCATCAAACTAGTGACCAGACCACCTTGCACGACACGTGGAGACCAAACCTATGCATCCAGGACCTAGGCTAAAGTGGAAATGGAATCTTGGTACTTGGATCTAGCTATCAAGGTCCTAAAACCATTCTAACAATCCCCGTGGACTCCTAGAAGCTGAGCCGAAGGAGGGCTGGTCGACAGTTTGCTAGATCAGAATTTTGTTTAAGTGTTTGTGGTTGTTTCGTGTTCTTTTCATGATCATTTGACCAAACCTATACAAAACCCATAAAATCGAATTTGTGTACCTTTCTTGCTATCCATTTTGGAAATGTGGCTCTGGATGTAGATCCCATTTGTCCACGCACTCTTTTCATTGCGCTGAAACGCATGGGAAAAGTAATACCATTTATATATATATAACACTTAATTAAATCAAATTGGTAAAATAATTAATATTACGTACGCATTCAACAATGCTTTGAATCTTGTGTTGCGAGGTAGGCTGTTAGGTTTTTGTAATGAGTCGAAGACGTGCACGGTGTTCGTTAAAGGACATATGATCAAAAGTATCCAATGCAAACTACAAACACAAATTTAAAATCAACAAATTAGAGATTAGGTGACTTTAAAAATCAAAAGATAAGTTCAATTTCAAAAATAAAACTTACTCTTCCCAATATGGAGCCAGAATGAATGTGTGTTTACATGCAAGGGAATTAGTCAAAGCAGTCTCAATGTATGCTCTGACGACATCTGGATCATTTCTACATTTACTACCCGAAATCGTCTCCGGACAAAACCATCCAATTTTTATTGGAGGTTCGCAAGAATTTACCTCCTCGTAAACCGCACTAAACTCACAAATAAGAGAATTTTGTTAGTAATTCGGTCATTAAAACAATTAAACAACAATGCCTAACTTGTAAGATAATGAACATCACCTCATGTAGACATGGAAAAGAGCTACGTTCAGCATCTCTCCTCTCAAAAATTGCCCGATGTCACTAGGACCAATAATTACATACGGGTCTTCTGAAAAGCAGTATTGCTCCTTCAGCAGGGGCAACATGATTGGGTCCTCCTCACTTATGCGAGATGCACAATAATGCAGCCATTTGCAATCTTGAGAGAGATCTTTTAGCTCCTCATCAGTCAAAATTGGAGTGCTTGGCATCGACTTTGACCCAGTCGACACCTTTGCTGAGGAACCGCCTCTCTACAAGATCCCTTTGGACTCTTTTGCTATTTCAATTTATAAAATTAAATTAGTGTGAGCATGCAATTAAAAAAATAAAAATAAATAAGGTACAAATGATTCTTACCATGTTAGTGAATCGGACCCAAGCATATGGCCATGTGACGAAACTACCTAGGGCGTCTGATAGTTTCTCAAGGCTCCATGCTGGCATTGGAATTGGGAGTGAGAAATCTTCAAACCCCTTTACAATAGTCTCCACGGCCACACTGATGTGGCCACTTGTAACAGGCACTGAATGCACTGTTTGGCCCTCTTTATTTGGCTGTGCCATACCATATGCAACCTCAGTTAAGTCGCCATCACTAGCAACACCTAACTGAGGCAGCAAAAGAGAACAAGGAGTCGCCTCCTGAAAATTGTGTCGTTTAGTATAATAAGCATCATAATAAAATTTTAATTACGCGTTGCAATTTAAATTAATAAGTGCTTATATATTTAAAAACTATGTACCTGTAGCACTGGCACCGGAGTTGGCTCCGGATTTTGAGCAACGGGGGTATTAGTAAAGAGCTGGGGTGCTACGGGGGTAATGGGCTCGGGTGTTGGCTCGACCAAAGCGTTAGAATCCCCATGTTGACTTCCCTGATCATCGACAATCAGGTTTGCCAAGTCCACAATGGGTGCACCCATCTTTTGCAACACGGTGGCCAACTTCGCGAGAACGTCCTTCGTAATCTCCGCTCGGAGGGTTGCTGCTTCTTCCCGCAGTGCCGTTCGGGATTGAGTAGCAACACACTCTTTGCCGAATGCCTTCTGTAACCCCACGCGGACGCCTCCTTTTCCGACTACCCGCCCACTGTGGTCTTTCCCTAAGACCATATGCAATGCGTCAACATTGCCTTTTGGGGTGAACTCCCCCGTAGCTTATTTTTCCTTCCAACCCATCTGTTCAAATAAAAAGTGACATATATAGTAATTAGTATAAGTACATCAAAGCCAAAGAATACAAAACAAATGAAGAATATACTTAATAATTTCAAAAGTCACCACAGCATCAGCAAACTTCTTCGTTCCCGGATCATTAATGATAAATTTACCACTTGCATTTCGGGAATGAAGCCCGCAATACCAATCACGCACCCGATCTCCAGCAAGAGTATGTACGGATGCGGAGGTAGTCGTAGATGAGGGTGTGGATGAACTTTGATTGGGGTATAAACCCGCATCCACCCACTCTTTTCGGACCTCATCGTACGTTTTCTGGCCTAAGCGATGGTAAAACTTCCTTTTGCTTGCAGAATCTGAAGCTTTACCATGCTTTTCCTAATTAATCAATAGAAATCGAATGTCATGTATTAGTTTAATGACTGAATCAAAAGAAGTAAATTCAAATTGGTAAACTATAATATAATATGAAATACTTACAACTTCTATGGGAGTTGTTCTTTTGGCAACAAAGGCCTCCCAATCCCTCTTCGATATGTGACCCCATATTTCGTAGGGCATCTTCGAAGGTGCTTGCTCTCCACCTTCGTTTCCCGTTTTGACCTTTTTGGTCGTACGGGCACGGGTCTTCGTAATCCAGCCAGTTACTAGCTTGGATTTGAAATCTCTGAATCTTTCAGCAACAGCTGAAAGAAACACATTCTTCTTGTCCTCATCGCTCTCGATGTGGCAAAGATTCTACAAAAAAAATTTATATTTGTTACTGTCAATTAAATTAATTTTAAAATGAAACTAAATGAGTAAAAAAAGTAAAGTTGCTTACCACAGTATCATTCCATAGAGAGTTTTTCAAACCCTCTGGAACCTCGTTCCATGCGTGCAATATGGAAATCTTGCGGATACATAGGCCCACTTGTTTTCCATATTGCCTACGCCATTTTCCGCAGGGTTGACCCAATGCATTGTATTCCAAATGCATTGGTTCCGTGACTTTGAGGTTTTTCGTAGGACCTCGCCCTTTTCTTTTCTTACTGGTAGTAGGAGCATCCATTGGTGGGGCGTCTTCAGTCTCAAAATCATTGTCTAGAGGTGGAGCGTCTTCAGCCATACGCTCGAATCTCACAATTTGGTCCTCTTCACTGTCGTAACTACGATGCTCATTATCCGAGGTCTCAATCTCGGGGACAATTTCGTCTCTGAATAGATACATTATATATCAGTACCTGAAAGAGTATGAATAGAAATATATTAGAACATAAGCTAAGTAATATTAAGAATATGACTATGATTTACAATTCTAATACGTACGTTCAATACAATAATATATAACAAATAAGTGTTCTGTGCAAAGTTTCATGCAAAACAAACCAAGTGCCAAAAAAACTTTTAAAAGCTTTAAATTCATACCTTGTGAATTACTTAATTCAAATGTATTCCTTCCGCGTGATCTACACGCATATAACCAACATCTACATCATCTACATCATCT
This sequence comes from Amaranthus tricolor, assembly GCF_026212465.1. NCBI lineage: Eukaryota > Viridiplantae > Streptophyta > Magnoliopsida > Caryophyllales > Amaranthaceae > Amaranthus > Amaranthus tricolor. The sequence goes on from NC_080058.1 coordinate 26,018,910, forward strand.
TGATCCACTGATATTGGATTGATAAAGGGAGGGGAGTCTTCAAAAGCTTCATATTCTTCCTCATCCTCAACATCACCTATACCAAGAATGCTTCTTTTTCCCGGTACAACAATAGACCATTTTTTATCAGACGGGTCGACAATGTAGAATACTTGCTTGGCTTGTATGGCTAGTATGAATGGCTCCTCACTATCACGCAAACGAGCTAAGTCTACAAGAGTGAATCCACAAGGGTCGTCATTTTTTATGCATCGTCGATTATTATCTACCCACTTACATTTGAAAAGACCAATATTGAAAGTAGAGTAGTCAAGCTCCCATATTTCATGTACCCGCCCGTAGTATACCAATTTAGCATCAACCGGCGCTTGATCCTTCGCACTCGCGTAAAATGTAGATGACGCCAAAATAGAAACCCCACTATTCTGTAGATACGATGACTTCTTGTCTTGACCCTCAGTCCAAAATGTGAAGCCATTGACATCGTAACCCTCATATTTGTTGACATCATCACGAGGACCAAAAGCTAACCACTTAACAATTTCGGATACACCCTTGAGTTCTTCGCATATCACTCGATTATGAAACCAATTAATAAACATCTTGTTATGCAACTGCATCAATGCCCTATCCCCTTTAGAAGGATGTTTTGCGCGCAATATATCAAAATGCTCACTCAAAAAAGGATGAACTTCCGGAATATGATGCAACACATACAAGTGTGCTTGTAGAAGGCTTTCTCGAGGAGGTGTGACCGATTTGGAGCCAATTGTTCCTTTTTCCTCAAGCCTTTCTTCATGTCTAGAGGTGGGAAGTCCAATAGGCTTTGCCATGGCCAAATACTCGGCTATAAAGTTACTAATCTCATCGCTCACAGTGCCTTGAATCATACTCCCCTCGGGTTGTGCTGGATTCCTCACCTTGTTTTGTAAAACACCCATGTGTCTTTCAAAAGGATAACACCACCTTAAAAAAACTGGACCCAAAAGTTTGATCTCACGAACGAGATGGACAATAAGATGAACCATTATGTCAAAGAAAGAAGGTGGAAAATACATCTCAAACTTGCATAAAGTTACAATCACGTCGAGTTGAAGTGCATCAAGTTTAAAGGGATTAAGAACTTTACTACAAATTGTGTTGAAGAACGAACATAGCTCGGTAATAGCATATCTCACATGTTTTGGCAGTATTCCACGGATTGCAATTGGTAAGAACACTTGCATCATTACATGGCAATCGTGAGATTTCATGCTTCCCAACTTCAGCTCACCATTTAGGCTAACAAATCTCTTCATGTTGGATGAGTACCCAGACGGAACCTTAATGCCATACAAACACTCACAAAATGTCCGCTTCTCTGCTTTGGACAATGTGTAGCAAGCTGGAGGCAAATAAACTTTGTCATTAAGCATCTTCTTCTTACTGCCTCCAACTTCATCATCAGCTCTATTTCTTTTCTTACTCACCTTAACATGTGCCCACAACTCCGGACGAAGGCCCTTACATTCAAACCAATCTCGTATGGCCCTAACATCTTTTGTCTTACCCGGAATGTTCATGAGAGTCCCGAGTATGGCATCGCATACATTTTTCTCTATATGCATAACGTCAAGACAATGCCTAACTTGTAGATCTCTCCAATATGAAAGCTTCCAAAAGATTGATTCTTTTTTCCATAATCGGCCTTCACCTCCTTGCACTTGCCCCGTTTTACCAAATACAGTCTCAACTCCCTTAACCTGTTCATAAACCTCATAACCGGTCAACGGTCGACGAGCTACACGGTCCTCAACCTCCCCATTGAACAACTTCTTCTTCTTACGATATTGGTGGTCTCGTGGGAAGAACTTTCGATGGTGCATGAATACGTGTTTGCACTTAGGAATCAACGTGGATTCCATGTCATCGATACATATCGGGCATGCTTTCTTCCCTTTGTTCTTATACCCCGATAAGTTGCCATATGCCGGAAAATCATTAACGGTGCATAAAAGCATTGCACGCAAGGTGAACTCCTCATTAGCATATGCATCAAACACTGAAACGCCTTCATCCCACATCTTTCTCAAATCCTCAACGAGAGGTGCAAGATACACATCTATGTCATTGCCAGGTTGTTTAGGACCCGAGATAAGAAGCGAAAGCATTATGTACTTACGCTTCATACACAACCAAGGTGGCAAATTATAGATCACTAAAAGTACCGGCCAAGTACTATGTTGAGAACTAAGATTGCCGAACGGGTTCATTCCATCCGTACACAGTCCGAGCCTTAAATTACGAACCTCATCCCCAAAAGTCTTATGCAACCTATCAATACTCTTCCACTCCGGAGAATCAGATGGATGTGTGAGCAAGTGACCTTTCTTCACCCTATCTGCATGCCACCTCAAATTTAACGCATCTTTCTTTATAGAAAACAAGCGCTTGAATCTAGGTATTATTGGAAGATACCACAATACCTTAGCCGGGGGCCCTTTAGCATCCCGAGCCCCTTTACGCTTGTAGCGCGATAACCCACACCTAGGACACTCTTCTAAGTTCTCGTTTTCATTCCGATACAACACACAATCATTCGAACACGCATGAATCTTTTGGTACTCTAAGCCGAAAGGACACATGAGCTTTTTGGCATAATATGTCGACTTTGGAAGTTCATTTCCCTCAGGAAGCAACTCACCTAACGCTTCTAATAACATTGTGAAACTAGCGTCACTCCAATTGAACTTTGACTTAATGTTGAAAATTGTCAACACTGCTGTTAGTTTGGTGAACTTTGTACATCCAGGGTACAAAGGCTTTTGAGAAGCCTCTGTCAACAAGTCAAAAACACGAGGACGTTTTCCTAACTCATCCTCGACTCCCTCCATCATCTCATCAACACGATCCACATCCTCATCGACATTCTCTTCATCTGTCTCATACCCATCAACATGATCTACTACATCCTCATTGACATCGGCCACATTATTGACGTCCTCAACAACACTTTTCTCTTTGTAAACTCCCTCCTCACCATGCCAAACCCAAACATGATATTGAGGCCTAAACCCACGTCGAAGTATGTGCTCCCTAAGGATATCAACACTATCTACCTTTGATACATTGCCACAACTGACACATGGGCAATAAAAACCAACTCCCCCCGTCCTAACTTGATGTTCAACTGCAATACTACAAAATTCTAATACGCCATCAATAAATTCCGACGATTCAATGCTTCCATACATCCAAGAACGATCGTTTGTCATCCTAATTAGTGTGATTAATTGATTCTAAACAAAATTAATACACAACTTTTAAACATATATACTTATTTATAATTCTAATAAGTATAACAATTAACAACAAACCACATTTTTAACAAATATCAAAACATCCGAATTAAAATTAATTTTAAATTATAAGTCAAAGTATTTGACTTATGATCTACTAATTTTCTTAATGAATTCAAAATTTGATAGTTGTATGAGTGACAAAAAGCAACAAACCTCCACATCTCCCTTAGTTCGTATTCTTAGGTAGGCCTTTTATAACAATAAAAAAAAGTGATCAATCCATGTGGTAAAATTGTTTGACTAGGTTTATCCTTTAAAGTATATACCAAGGGAAAAGTAAACAAACAAACACCAATAATACACAACTACAACTTTTAAATTTATTGTATATTGTATTCAATAAAAAATATTTATTAATTTATTATAAAAAAAATAAAATAAAATAAAAAACCAAAGTCATATTAAGTCAAGGGTCACTGTTACATTTATAAAAACCCCAAAACCAAATAAAAATCCTGTTGTTTAATAATAAGGGGTTGTTTGTTAGTGGAATAAAAATGGGAAGACCACCTTGTTGTGATAAAGCAAATGTGAAAAGAGGGTCATGGTCTCCTGAAGAAGATGCTACTTTGAAGAATTATCTTCACAAATATGGAACTGGTGGCACATTCTTTTTCTTTTCTTTTCTTTTTTTTTATATCTTTAACTAACTATTATTTAAAAACAAATTTCCTTTTCATTTCTCATGCCCATTTATATTTTTTTCATCAAGATTGGATAAACGATATTTTATATGCAATTAAATCTTTGAAAACTTCTTTTTTTGTCAAATTTAGATATTTACAAACCCACGTACATCTTCATTTTTAATTTTAATTTTTTAGTTTTCTTTGTTTTGATCATCATCTAGATTAGATTGAACTAATATATAATCTAATCAATGAAATAATAAGTGTAAAACAATCACATGCGACCAGCAACAAGAACAAAGCAAATGCGACCAGCAACAAGAACAGAAGCAACAATGAGATATTTCAATGCTTATTGAAATTAAAAAGAGAAATAATACCTTAATTCGTGAGTTTTGAAGATGAACAAGCAAATGCCTTTGGTTTCAAACAACGGTTTTGAAGAATGCGCACACAGTAGAACGAGCAAATGCACGAAACAAGCAAACGTTTGTGAACACAGTAGAACAAGCAAACTTTTGATTTCTGGGTTTGTGAATGACAATGAAGATGAACACGTACAGTAGAACAAGCAAACGTTTGTTCTGGGTTTGTGAATGAAAATAAAGATGAACACGTACAGTAGAACAAGCAAACGTTTGATTGAGAGAACAAAGCAGCAGTAGCAAACGTACAGTTCTGGGTTTTTGGTTTTCAATGGGT
>NC_080058.1:26031081-26036081 GCF_026212465.1 Amaranthus tricolor
CCTTCAAAATTGAAATTATTTATGGTTATTCAATAGGTGTAATTATTGCACGAAAGTCATTAAAAGGTTAAATTAATTCTAGGTAATTAATTCTAGATGTTAATAATAGTAGTAGTCAAAACTAATCAACGTCATAGACGCCAGACGGCATAGATTTAAAGCTGTCAAAGTCCAAAATACTTGGTGACAGAAAGAAATGCCACAAAAAAACCGAAAGAAAACGCCAAAATTGCCGTGTACAGTTTACGCATGATAATCGCAGCCTCCTACCCCTGTAAATCACACCAAAAATTAGAAAACACATCTAAAAGTCTTGTATTAAGTCTTTTCCAGTCGTTGCATTTTCAGAAGCTAAGACTATTATTTCACTTTCTCTTAAACATTTGAATTTTGAATGAGGAAATTTATAAGGAGAATAATATATCATTGAATATTGTAATTCTCTCCATTTCTTGCAAAAAATCATGATCGATCTCCAATTTTGCCCTTAATTGGTAACCGACTTTTTGATCGACTTTTCAATTGACTGATAGTTTTTGGATTGTATCTTCGTGAAACAACAAAAAAAAAGAAATTGTTTTAGGGTTCAGGGTTTAGGGTTTAGGGTAAAGAAATATAGGTCCACGTTTGTGGTCCATGCACCACACCAATAATATGGGGGAGATAAATCATGTGGTAAAATTGTGTAGCCTTTTTCCTATTTTATTCTTATGTAAAGGGAAAAGGGATAAAGATGAGAAGCAGAGGAAGAGATATTAATTGATCCTTTGGATAAATCATGTTATTTTGCATAATATTTGGAGTGTAATCTTCTAAAGGTAAAACATTGCCTGCTTTGAAGAAATCCTAAATCATTTCATCTATCGAATCATCCATGAGCTAAGCAATGAAATAAATAGAGAACTATACATGAAAAATCAATTAAAATCATACTCATATTCTTCATCTATGACTCCATTTAGCATGTAAAAAGGAGTACAATAACAATTTGGTTCTTTGAAAATCATAGTGGATAACTAAAAACATATATTTCTATTTATCTATAAGCAAGATTATAACAATCCTACATTTGTGATTAAATTGTGAATTATCCCTTAGCTCTAGGATTTAGAGTCATACTTAGTTACTAGATATATATCGAGTGAAGTTTTCACACATTTGTAATATCAAAAGAGATAGCCTTTCTCACTTTTACATTTACATGTTTAAAACCACTATTACATAGCATTTGACATAACCCTACAAAGGGAGAAAAACACATATTAAGAAGCAGCTAACCTTAAATTAAGCACGAGATAATGAAAATTGATGAGATTATAAGCCCAAGGTAGCGCCTCACCATGAATACATAAGTACTTGCGGACGGCTACATAAACGGCTATATTCCCAACGGCCATATTCCATAAACGGCTATCACTATTCCCTCTCCGTAGGAACTCACCGCCGCCGGTGTTCGTTCTCTTCCCACCAACGGAATTCCGGCAACCGACGTCTGGGCAGGTTTGTGGTTCTCATTTTTGTGGTTCTCAGAAGTTTAACATCATTTAATATCATAAATTGAGTGTTCGTTTGTTGTCCCAGCAAAAACCCTAAAATTTGTTTCCGACTGAGTTTCTTATTTAGCGATGATTTCTTGATTAGATGTTTTAAATTTTTAGGTATGTGAAATTTACCAGTTATGCGGTTTCAAATCTATCTGCTATGCGATAATCTATTTGAATTTCGATGACATGATGTGGCGAAATCGTCAACGGCACTCGTCCGTTAGAAATTGCATAGCTATACTTAATTGTACTCGCTAGAATAGCAGTTTGAAAACTGTTTTTACACAGGTTTAGATGTTTTCCAGAAAATGATCAACATCAGTGATGCTTAACCTTACATGTTTCATTTCCTAATAATATGTATAAGACGTAAAGCCTACAACATCTTGATACTGTTGAAAATGATGGAGATTGTAAGTGTGGGAAGGTGCTTTTGCCTAAAAGAAGGGATTAAAGATGTGTTATATTTGTAGATTATTTTTCACCCGGATTTGAATGGAAGGGTAGACTATCATTTTCTTAGTGTGTTGAACATTGTTGATCTTTTAGGCTTGATACTTTAAGGTATCATGATTTTCTGTTTGTTGATTCTTTACTTTGATTTGAAAATGCAGAGGATTCTACTAAAAGGGAATCTGGCACTAAGGTTCATCATGCTAACATCCGAGCAGCTAAGGTTAGAATGAGTCTCCTGCTCTTGGAATTTGAGGTTTATGGATTTTCTAGTAGCTGTATAGTGTAACAGCTGTTTTCTTTTTATGCATATGACGTTTATGGATGTTTTTTGTAAAGTGAAACATGGACTAATTTTGAGTAACTAAGTTGAAAATTGTTACGAGATTAAGAAATAATGTGTGATATAGCACATATGCAATCGTATGCCTTAATTGGAATTTGTTTCTTTTACACAGTCCTGTGAGAATTAAATTCCAACACTTTTATTTTTGTGCAAATCAGTTTTCTTAGCTAAAGCCTAAAAGTCTATAATGCCTCTTCTTTGTCTTCTCAATATTAGCATAATATTGAAAAGTCAACCCTAAACATTTGTTTGCCTTAATCTTTATGTTCTAATTTTCAATCTTAATCTAAGTCTTAAATAATCCCACTCCATCATCTATTTAAAAGGTAGTCTCAAGATGAAGAGAAAGAAAGTGAAACTAATTTAAAGGGTTTTATTTTTGAATTTCCATATCTTTTTTGATTTGATGGTTTCATTGATTCTTTGAATGAATTAATTGGTTTTTGATTTATTTATTTTGGTGGGTTTTACTGATTTTGGATTCTTCACTATGGTTTTTGTTTTTCTTTACTATTGTTGACGGGGGTTTTCGATTTTGGATTAGCATCTTACCGTGATTACTGGCGAGAAATACGGAAACTAGCAGAGAATAATTAAGCAGTTGGATTTCTTATTTTCTTTCGGTCTTTGCTTCCTGAGGTTAAGGCTGGCTGTGTCATTAATCTTACTCCCAAACTTTTCATCCTTAGCTGGTTTTGCATTATTACCTTTTGAAGAATTGATGAAGAACCCATTATTAGCACTTAAAGAATTGATGAAGAACTCATTTGTTGTCTAGTAGGAATTGGAATATATCCATCAACAACATCCATAAGTTTATAAATTTTATCAACCCATTCATTTTCAGTTTTCACCCCTCTTAATATTAGGGTTCTACATCAATTTATCAATTCTTATTTTGAGATATGCATTATTTTATTCCCAACAAATTAAATAATTTTTTATTGTTCATTATTAGATCTAATCTAAATTATTAAATAAATTAGTTGAGTTAATTTTATTAAATATTTAAAATTTTAGAACTGAAGGAACACGTTAGTTAACCAACAAATGCATAACAAACATAAAGCTACAATGGTTTTGGTACTTGGGTTCATCAAGCTAGTATTCAAGATTCAAGAATTGCATGATATTTTTTAGTTTTTCTTTGGGATTATATCGCTTTTATATGTCATTTTGGAGAAATAAAAAATATTTTAGATGTTCACTTTACAAGCGAAATTCTGTCGAAATTTCGTCCAGTTGTTGTTGCCCCATGGGACTATGAACCCTGGATCCGCCATTGCTGGCTTTAACTGCTAGCCTTCTACAGTATACCCCACCCCGTTTTTTCTTTAGTTATTTTTGGTTGTGTGTAGGTACCCTACCGGCAAACCAACAATTGGGATCAGTTTATCGGAGTACCAGACAAGATAACGACCGACAACCAATTTCAAATCAGCAATTCAACAGAGAGAACATCTTCAACTTCGACGGCACGCCACCAGGATAGCCACCAGCTAAGGGCATTGTCCTCTTCCCTTTTCTTCCTTTCATTTATCTTTTCATTTATTTTTTTTATATTTACTTATTGTGTTTGTTTTAGTGTAGCCTATTGTGTGATATTGTTTTGTTGTGCTTTAGTTAGTGTTCTGCACCGAGATTGGGTCCTCCGGACTCTTAATCTTGCACACAATCAGTCCTCTGCATTACGTGGAGGATGATTGACTCAAACTCACACAAAACAACCGCCAATCAACCCAAGAAACCAATTCTTGGTTTTCAGGCCAGCCTTGGTCACCCTCTGATTTGGCTTCACTCACCAACGAGAAATGACCCCCCACACCGTCCCTCGAGTTCCACTCAAATAAGGGAAGATGACACTCTAAATTGTTCCACAATTAGAGTGTAGAAGATGTTCCACACGTTCTTGCAAAGCTGAGATTGTAATGACAAACACACACAAAGGAGAGGAATATAACCTTGAGGAAATGAAGAAGAATTCTTATTAATCACCAAACTTAATGAATGTACATGAGAGACAACCTATATTTATAGTTTTCTAGCTAGCTAACGGCTAATAACATCACGTGCATTACATCATGTGTTTTAAAAACACAAAACAGAAGCATAAAACTAAGTCAGAACACTGATTCTGATTTCAGCACCAGCCTGCTGACTGGGAAACCTTGCACATGGATTTTAGAGAGTTGTGTGAGTCATCAATAGGGTTCTTGGCCCTTGATGGCTAGGTCCATGTGCCAAGATTCCATTTCTACATTAGTCCAGGTCCTGGGTGCACAGGTCTGGTCTCCACGTGTCGTGCAAGGTGGCTTGGTCGCTAGCTGCTGTGCTGTTCTGTATGGTCTGTATGGGCTGTTCTGATCTGCGATTGGGTTCCTTTGGGCTTCCGTTCCAAGTGATTGTGTGCGCTTCCAGCATGGATCTTGGACCTTGATGGCTTGGTCCATGTATGGAGATCACGTTTCCATGGTTGTTTGGCCCCAGGTCTCCTTGGTTAAGGCTCAAACCACGCTGCAAAGTAAGCTGGTCAGCGGGTGTCTTGCTATTTTGACCTGCTGCTGTTTTCTGTTCTTCCTAAGCATTCTGATGTGTATGTGGGTTTGCTGTGTTGTTCTTTGTATGATAACCTTGATTCTTTGTGTGATCTTCATCCT
>NC_080058.1:26038581-26053581 GCF_026212465.1 Amaranthus tricolor
TAGGATTAGTTTATCGGAGTACCAGACAAGATAACGTCCGACAACCAGTTTCAAATCAGCAATTCAATAGAGAGAACATCTTCAACTTCGACGGCACGCCACCAGGATCGCCACAAGCTAAGTGAATTTTCCTCTTCCGTTTTCTTCCTTTCATTGATCTTTTTATTTATTTTTTTTATATTTACTTATTATTATTATGATTATTATTATTATTATTTATATTATTATTATTATTATTATTGTTATTATTGTAATTATTATTTTTATTATTGTTATTATTATTATTATGATTATTATTATTATTATTATTATTATTATTATTAGTTTTAGTATGGTTATTTTTGTAAAGGCATTGTCCTCTTCCCTTTGCTTCTTTTTGATTTATCTTTTCATTAAATTTTTTTTATATTTACTAAACAACTAGGATCAGTTTATCGGAGTACCAGACAAGATAACGTCCGACAACCAGTTTCAAATCAGCAATTCAACAGAGAGAACATCTTCAACTTCGACGGCACGCCACCAGGATCGCCACCAGCTAAGTGAATTTTCCTCTTTCGTTTTCTTCCTTTCATTGATCTTTTTATTTATTTTTTTTATATTTACTTATTGTGTTATTATTGTTATTATTATTATTATTATTATTATTATTATTATTATTATTATTATTATTATTATTATTATTATTATTAATATTTTTATTGTTATTATTATTATTATTATTGTTATTATTGTAATTATTATTTTTATTATTGTTGTTATTGTTATTATTATTATTATTATTAATATTATTTTTACTATGGTTATTTTTGGAAGGGCATTGTCCTCTTTCCTTTGTTTCCTTTTGATTTATCTTTTCATTAATTTTTTTTTATATTTATTTAAGTAGGATCAGTTTATCGGAATAGCAGACAAGATAACGTTCGACAACCAGTTTCAAATCAGCAATTCAACAGAGAGTACATCTTCAACTTCGACGGCACGCCACCAGGATCGCCACCAGCTACGTGCATTTTCCTCTTCCGTTTTCTTCCTTTCATTGATGTTTTTATTTATTTTTTTTATATTTACTTTTTGTGATTGTGATTGTGATTATGATTGTAATTGTGTGTGTTTGTGTTTGTGTTTGTGTTTGTGTTTGTGTTTGTGTTTGTGTTTATGATTGTGATTGTGATTCTGATTGTGTTTGTGATTCCGTTTATGATTGCGTTTGTGTTTGTGATTGTGTTTGTGTTTGTATTTGTGTTTGTGATTGCGTTTGTGATTGCGTTTTTGTTTGTGATTGTGATTGTGATTGTGTTTGTGTTTGTGTTTTTGTTTGTAATTGTGTTTGTGTTTGTGTTTGTGTTTGGGATTGGGTTTGGGATTGAGATTGGTATTGGGTTTGGGTTTGGGTTTCGGATTGTGATTGGGATTGTGTTTGTGTTTGTGTTTGTGTTTGTGATTGTGTTTGTATTTGTGTTTGTGTTTGTGTTTGTGTTTGTGTTTCTGATTGTGATTATGATTGTAATTGTGACTGTAATTATGATTGTGATTGTGATTGATTGTAATTGTGATTGTTAATTATTATTGTTATTATTTTTATTGTTATTATTATTATTATTATTATTATTATTATTATTATATTTATTATTATTATTATTTTTTTTTATTTACAACTAGGATCAGTTTATCGGAATAGCAGACAAGATAACTTCCGACAGCCAGTTTCAAATCATCAATTCAACAGAGAGTACATCTTCAACTTCGGCGGCACGCCACCAGGATCGCCACCAGCTAAGTGCATTTTCCTCTTCCGTTTCTTCCTTTCATTGATGGTTTTATTTATTTTTTTTATAATTACTTTTTGTGATTGTGATTGTGATTATGATTGTAATTGTGTGTGTTTGTGTTTGTGTTTGTGTTTGTGATTGTGATTCTGATTGTGTTTGTGATTGCGTTTATGATTCCGTTTGTGTTTGTGATTGTGTTTGTGTTTGTGATTGTGTTTGTGATTGCGTTTGTGATTGCGTTTTTGTTTGTGATTGTGATTATGATTGTGTTTGTGTTTGTGTTTGAGTTTATGTTTGTGATTGTGTTTGTGTTTGTGTTTGTGTTTGGGATTGGGTTTGGGATTGAGATTGGTATTGGGTTTGGGTTTGGGTTTCGGATTGTGATTGGGATTGTGTTTGTGTTTGTGTTTGTGTTTGTGTTTGTGTTTGTGTTTGTGTTTGTGATTGTGTTTGTGTTTGTGTTTCTGATTGTGATTATAATTGTGTTTCTGACTGTAATTATGATTGTGATTGTGATTGATTGTAATTGTGATTGTTAATTATTATTGTTATTATTTTTATTGTTATTAATATTATTAATATTATTAATATTATTATTATTATTATTATTATTATTATTATTATTATTATTATATTTATTATTATTATTATGATTATTTTTTATTTACAACTAGGATCAGTTTATCGGAATAGCAGACAAGATAACGTCCGACAACCAGTTTCAAATCAGCAATTCAACAGAGAGTACATCTTCAACTTCGACGGCACGCCACCAGGATCGCCACCAGCTAAGTGCATTTTCTTCTTCCGTTTTCTTCCTTTCATTGATGTTTTTATTTATTTTTTTTAGAATTACTTTTTGTGATTGTGATTGTGATTATGATTGTAATTGTGTGTGTTTGTGTTTGTGTTTGTGTTTGTGTTTGTGTTTGTGTTTGTGATTGTGATTGTGATTCTGATTGTGTTTGTGATTGCGTTTATGATTGCTTTTGTGTTTGTGATTGTGTTTGTTATTGCGTTTGTGATTGCGTTTTTGTTTGTGATTGTGATTGTGATTGTGTTTGTGTTTGTGTTTATGTTTGTGATTGTGTTTGTGTTTGGGATTGGGTTCGGGATTGGGTTTGGGATTGAGATTGGTATTGGGTTTGGGTTTGGTTTTGTGTTTCGGATGGTGATTGGGATTGTGTTTGTGTTCGTGTTTGTGTTTGTGTTTGTGATTGTGTTTGTGTTTGTGTTTGTGTTTGTGTTTGTGTTTCTGATTGTGATTATAATTGTGATTGTGACTGTAATTATGATTGTGATTGTGTTTGATTGTAATTGTGATTGTTATTATTATTGTTATTAATATTATTATTATTATTATTATTATTATTATTATTATAATTTTTACTATGGTTATTTTTGGAAGGGCATTGTCCTCTTCCCTTTGCTTCTCTTTGATTTATCTTTTCATTCATTTTTTGTTATATTTACTTTATAACTAGGATCAGTTTATCGGAGTATCAGACAAGATAACGACCGGCAACCAGTTTCAAATCAGCAATTCAACAGAGAGAAGATGTTCAACTTCGACGGCACGCCACCCGGATCGCCACCAGCTAAGTGCACTTTTCTCTTCCGTTTTCTTCCTTTCATTGATCTTTTTATTGATTTTTTTTAATTATTTTTCGTGATTGTGATTGTGATTATAATTGTGATTGTGATTGTGATTGTGATTGTGATTTTGATTGTTTGTGTTTGTGTTTGTGTTTGTGTTTGTGATTGTGTTTGTTAATGCGTTTGTGATTGCGTTTGTGTTTGTGTGTTTGTGATTGTGATTGTGTTTGTGTTTGCGTTTGGGTTTGGGTTTGGGTTTGGGTTTGGGTTTGGGTTTGGGTTTGGGATTGGGATTGGGATTGGGTTTGTGTTTGTGTTTGTGTTTGTGTTTGTGTTTGTGATTTTGTTTGTGTTGGTGTTTGTGTTTGTGTTTGTGTTTTTTTGTTTGTGTTTGTGTTTGTCATTGTGATTGTGATCGTGTTTGTGTTTGTGTTTGTGTTTGTGATTGTGATTGTGATTGTGATTGGGTTTGTGTTTGTGTTTGGGATTGGGATTGGGATTGGGATTGGGATTGGAATTGTGTATGTGTTTGTGTTTGTGTTTGCGTTTGCGTTTGTGTTTGTGTTTGTGTTTGCGATTGCGATTGCGATTGCGATTGCGATTGCGATTGCGATTGCGTTTGCTTTTGCGATTGCGATTGCGATTGCGATTGCGTTTGATTGTGATTGTGATTGTGATTGTGCTTGTGCTTGTGCTTTTGCTTTTGCTTTTGCTTTTGCTTGTGTTTGTGATTGTGATTGTGATTGTGACTGTAATTGTGATTGTGATTGTGATTGAATGTGATTGTGATTGTTATTATTTTTATTGTTATTAATGTTATCATTATTATTACATGATTATTATTATTATTATTATTATTATTATTATTGTTTTTATGAGGGTTATTTTTGGTTGTGTGTAGGTATCCTACCAGCAAGACAACAACTAGGATCAGTTTAACGAAGTACCGGACAAGATAACGACCGACAATCAGTTTCAAATCAGCAATTTAACTGAGAGAACATCTTCAACTTCGACGGCCCGCCACCAGGATCACCACCAGCTAAGTGTATTTTCCTTTTTCCCTTTCTTCCTTTCATTGATCTTTTTATTTATTATTTTTATATTTACTTATTGTATTATTATTGTTATTATTATTGTTATTATTTTTATTGTTATTATTATTATTATTATTATTATTATTATTATTATTATTGTTATTATTATTATTATTATTGTTATATGATTATTATTATTATTATTATTATTATTATTATTATTATTATTGTTATATTATTATTATTATTATTATTATTATTATTATTATTTATTATTATTATTATTATTGTTATTATTATTATTATTATTATTGTTATTATTGTAATTATTATTTTTATTATTGTTGTTATTATTATTATTATTATTATTAGTGTTATTATTATTATTATTATTATTATTATTATTATTATTATTATTATTATTATTATTATTACTAGTTTTAGTATGGTTATTTTTGGAAAGGCATTGTCCTCTTTCCTTTGCTTCTTTTTTATTTATCTTTTCATTAATTTTTTTTATATTTACTAAACAACTAGGATCAGTTTATGGGAGTATTAGACAAGATAACGACCGACAACCTGAATCAAATCAGCAATTCAACAGAAAGAACATCTTTAACTTCGACGGCACGCCACCAGCTAAGTGAATTTTTCTCTTCCGTTTTCTTTTCATTGATCTTTTTATTTATTTTTTTATATTTACTTATTGTGTTATTATTGTTATTATTATTGTTATTATTTTTATTGTTATTATTATTATTATTATTATTATTATTATTATTATTATTATTATTATTATTATTATTACTATGGTTATTTTTGGAAGGATATTGTCCTCTTCCCTTTGCTTCCTTTTGACTTGTCTTTTCATTAATTTTTTTTTTATATTTACTTAACAACTAGGATCAGTTTATCGGAGTACCAGACATCCGACAACCAGTTTCAAATCAGCAATTCAAAAGAGAGAACATCTTCAACTTCGACGGCACGCCACCAGGATCGCCACCAGCTAAGTGAATTTTCCTCTTCCGTTTTCTTCCTTTCATTGATCTTTTTATTTATTTTTTTATATTTATTTATTGTATTATTATTGTTATTGTTATTATTATTATTATTATTATTATTATTATTATTATTATTATTATCATTATTATTATTATTATTATTATTATTATTATAATTATTATTATTTATTATTATTATTATAGTTATTATTATTATTATTATTATTATTATTATTATTGTTATTATTGTAATTATTATTTTTATTATTGTTATTATTATTATTATTATTATTATTATTATTATTATTATTAGTTTTAGTATGGTTATTTTTGTAAAGGCATTGTCCTCTTCCCTTTGCTTCTTTTTGATTTATATTTTCATTAAATTTTTTTTATATTTACTAAACAACTAGGATATGTTTATCGGAGTACCAGACTAGATAACGTCCGACAACCAGTTTCAAATCAGCAATTCAACAGAGAGAACATCTTCAACTTCGACGGCACGCCACCAGGATCGCCACCAGCTAAGTGAATTTTCCTCTTTCGTTTTCTTCCTTTCATTGATCTTTTTATTTATTTTTTTTATATTTACTTATTGTGTTTTTATTGTTATTATTATTATTATTATTATTATTATTATTATTATTATTATTTTTATTGTTATTATTATTATTATTATTATTATTATTATTATTATTATTATTATTGTTATTATTGTAATTATTATTTTTATTATTGTTGTTATTGTTATTATTATTATTATTATTAATATTATTTTTACCATGGTTATTTTTGGAAGGGCATTGTCCTCTTTCCTTTGTTTCCTTTTGATTTATCTTTTCATTAATTTTTTTTTATATTTATTTAAGTAGGATCAGTTTATCGGAATAGCAGACAAGATAACGTTCGACAACCAGTTTCAAATCAGCAATTCAACAGAGAGTACATCTTCAACTTCGACGGATCGCCACCAGCTACGTGCATTTTCCTCTTCCGTTTTCTTCCTTTCATTAATGTTTTTATTTATTTTTTTTATATTTACTTTTTGTGATTGTGATTGTGATTATGATTGTAATTGTGTGTGTTTGTGTTTGTGTTTGTGTTTGTGTTTGTGTTTGTGTTTATGATTGTGATTGTGATTCTGATTGTGTTTGTAATTTCGTTTATGATTGCGTTTGTGTTTGTGATTGTGTTTGTGTTTGTATTTGTGTTTGTGATTGCGTTTGTGATTGCGTTTTTGTTTGTGATTGTGATTGTGATTGTGTTTGTGTTTGTGTTTTTGTTTGTAATTGTGTTTGTGTTTGTGTTTGTGTTTGGGATTGGGTTTGGGATTGAGATTGGTATTGGGTTTGGGTTTGGGTTTCGGATTGTGATTGTGATTGAGATTGTGTTTGTGTTTGTGTTTGTGTTTGTGATTGTGTTTGTATTTGTGTTTGTGTTTGTGTTTGTGTTTGTGTTTCTGATTGTGATTATGATTGTAATTGTGACTGTAATTATGATTGTGATTGTGATTGATTGTAATTGTGATTGTTAATTATTATTGTTATTATTTTTATTGTTATTATTATTATTATTATTATTATTATTATTATTATTATTATTATTATTATATTTATTATTATTATTATTTTTTTTTATTTACAACTAGGATCAGTTTATCGGAATAGCAGACAAGATAACGTCCGACAGCCAGTTTCAAATCATCAATTCAACAGAGAGTACATCTTCAACTTCGGCGGCACGCCACCAGGATCGCCACCAGCTAAGTGCATTTTCCTCTTCCGTTTTCTTCCTTTCATTGATGGTTTTATTTATTTTTTTTATAATTACTTTTTGTGATTGTGATTGTGATTATGATTGTAATTGTGTGTGTTTGTGTTTGTGTTTGTGTTTGTGTTTGTGATTGTGATTCTGATTGTGTTTGTGATTGCGTTTATGATTCCGTTTGTGTTTGTGATTGTGTTTGTGTTTGTGATTGTGTTTGTGATTGCGTTTGTGATTGCGTTTTTGTTTGTGATTGTGATTATGATTGTGTTTGTGTTTGTGTTTGAGTTTATGTTTGTGATTGTGTTTGTGTTTGTGTTTGTGTTTGGGATTGGGTTTGGGATTGAGATTGGTATTGGGTTTGGGTTTGGGTTTCGGATTGTGATTGGGATTGTGTTTGTGTTTGTGTTTGTGTTTGTGTTTGTGTTTGTGTTTGTGTTTGTGATTGTGTTTGTGTTTGTGTTTCTGATTGTGATTATAATTGTGTTTCTGACTGTAATTATGATTGTGATTGTGATTGATTGTAATTGTGATTGTTAATTATTATTGTTATTATTTTTATTGTTATTAATATTATTAATATTATTAATATTATTATTATTATTATTATTATTATTATTATTATTATTATATTTATTATTATTATTATGATTATTTTTTATTTACAACTAGGATCAGTTTATCGGAATAGCAGACAAGATAACGTCCGACAACCAGTTTCAAATCAGCAATTCAACAGAGAGTACATCTTCAACTTCGACGGCACGCCACCAGGATCGCCACCAGCTAAGTGCATTTTCTTTTTCCGTTTTCTTCCTTTCATTGATGTTTTTATTTATTTTTTTTAGAATTACTTTTTGTGATTGTGATTGTGATTATGATTGTAATTGTGTGTGTTTGTGTTTGTGTTTGTGTTTGTGTTTGTGATTGTGATTGTGATTCTGATTGTGTTTGTGATTGCGTTTATGATTGCTTTTGTGTTTGTGATTGTGTTTGTTATTGCGTTTGTGATTGCGTTTTTGTTTGTGATTGTGATTGTGATTGTGTTTGTGTTTGTGTTTATGTTTGTGATTGTGTTTGTGTTTGGGATTGGGTTTGGGATTGGGTTTGGGATTGAGATTGGTATTGGGTTTGGGTTTGGTTTTGTGTTTCGGATGGTGATTGGGATTGTGTTTGTGTTCGTGTTTGTGTTTGTGTTTGTGATTGTGTTTGTGTTTGTGTTTGTGTTTGTGTTTGAGTTTGTGTTTGTGTTTGTGTTTCTGATTGTGATTATAATTGTGATTGTGACTGTAATTATGATTGTGATTGTGATTGATTGTAATTGTGATTGTTATTATTATTGTTATTAATATTATTATTATTATTATTATTATTATTATTATTATTATTATTATAATTTTTACTATGGTTATTTTTGGAAGGGCATTGTCCTCTTCCCTTTGCTTCTCTTTGATTTATCTTTTCATTCATTTTTTGTTATATTTACTTTACAACTAGGATCAGTTTATCGGAGTATCAGACAAGATAACGACCGGCAACCAGTTTCAAATCAGCAATTCAACAGAGTGAACATGTTCAACTTCGACGGCACGCCGCCCGGATCGCCACCAGCTAAGTGCACTTTTCTCTTCCGTTTTCTTCCTTTCATTGATCTTTTTATTGATTTTTTTTTAATTATTTTTCGTGATTGTGATTGTGATTATAATTGTGATTGTGATTGTGATTGTGATTGTGATTGTGATTTTGATTGTTTGTGTTTGTGTTTGTGTTTGTGTTTGTGTTTGTGTTTGTGATTGTGTTTGTTAATGCGTTTGTGATTGCGTTTGTGTTTGTGTGTTTGTGATTGTGATTGTGATTGTGTTTGTGTTTGCGTTTGGGTTTGGGTTTGGGTTTGGGATTGGGATTGGGATTGGGATTGGGTTTGTGTTTGTGTTTGTGATTTTGTTTGTGTTGATGTTTGTGTTTGTGTTTGTGTTTTTTTGTTTGTGTTTGTGTTTGTCATTGTGATTGTGATTGTGTTTGTGTTTGTGTTTGTGTTTGTGTTTTTGTTTGTGTTTGTGATTGTGATTGTGATTGTGATTGTGATTGTGATTGTGATTGTGATTGTGTTTGTGTTTGGGATTGGGATTGGGATTGGGATTGGGATTGGAATTGTGTATGTGTTTGTGTTTGTGTTTGCGTTTGCGTTTGCGATTGCGATTGCGATTGCGTTTGCTTTTGCGATTGCGATTGCGATTGCGATTGCGTTTGATTGTGATTGTGATTGTGATTGTGCTTGTGCTTGTGCTTGTGCTTTTGCTTTTGCTTTTGCTTTTGCTTGTGTTTGTGATTGTGATTGTGATTGTGACTGTAATTGTGATTGTGATTGTGATTGAATGTGATTGTGATTGTTATTATTTTTATTGTTATTAATGTTATCATTATTATTACATGATTATTATTATTATTATTATTATTATTATTATTGTTTTTATGAGGGTTATTTTTGGTTGTGTGTAGGTATCCTACCAGCAAGACAACAACTAGGATCAGTTTAACGAAGTACCGGACAAGATAACGACCGACAACCAGTTTCAAATCAGCAATTTAACTGAGAGAACATGACGGCCCGCCACCAGGATCACCACCAGCTAAGTGCATTTTCCTTTTTCCCTTTCTTCCTTTCATTGATCTTTTTATTTATTATTTTTATATTTACTTATTGTATTATTATTGTTATTATTATTGTTATTATTTTTATTGTTATTATTATTATTATTATTATTATTGTTATTATTATTATTATTATTGTTATATGATTATTATTATTATTATTATTATTATTATTATTATTATTATTATTATTGTTATATTATTATTATTATTATTATTATTATTATTATTATTTATTATTATTATTATTATTGTTATTATTATTATTATTATTATTATTGTTATTATTGTAATTATTATTTTTATTATTGTTATTATTATTATTATTATTATTATTATTATTAGTGTTATTATTATTATTATTATTATTATTATTAATATTATTATTATTATTATTATTATTATTATTATTATTATTACTAGTTTTAGTATGGTTATTTTTGGAAAGGCATTGTCCTCTTTCCTTTGCTTCTTTTTTATTTATCTTTTCATTAATTTTTTTTATATTTACTAAACAACTAGGATCAGTTTATGGGAGTATTAGACAAGATAACGACCGACAACCTGAATCAAATCAGCAATTCAACAGAAAGAACATCTTTAACTTCGACGGCACGCCACCAGCTAAGTGAATTTTACTCTTCCGTTTTCTTTTCATTGATCTTTTTATTTATTTTTTTATATTTACTTATTGTGTTATTATTGTTATTATTATTGTTATTATTTTTATTGTTATTATTATTATTATTATTATTATTATTATTATTATTATTATTATTATTATTATTATTATTATTATTTTTGGAAGGATATTGTCCTCTTCCCTTTGCTTCCTTTTGACTTGTCTTTTCATTAATTTTTTTTTTATATTTACTTAACAACTAGGATCAGTTTATCGGAGTACCAGACATCTGACAACCAGTTTCAAATCAGCAATTCAAAAGAGAGAACATCTTCAACTTCGACGGCACGCCACCAGGATCGCCACCAGCTAAGTGAATTTTCCTCTTCCGTTTTCTTCCTTTCTTTGATCTTTTTATTTATTTTTTTATATTTATTTATTGTGTTATTATTGTTATTGTTATTATTATTATTATTATTATTATTATTATTATCATTATTATTATTATTATTATTATTATTATTATTATTATTATAATTATTATTTATTATTATTATTATAGTTATTATTATTATTATTATTATTATTATTATTATTATTATTATTGTTATTGTTATTATTGTAATTATTATTTTTATTATTGTTATTATTATAATAATAATAATAATAATAATAATAATAATAATAATAATAATAATTAATATTATTATTATTATTATTATTATTATTATTATTATTATTATTATTATTATTTTTACTATGGTTATTTTTGGAAAGGCATTGTCCTCTTCACTTTGCTTCTCTTTGATTTATCTTTTCATTCATTTTTTTTTATATTTACTTTACAACTAGGATCAGTTTATCGGAGTATCAGACAAGATAACGACCGGCAACCAGTTTCAAATCAGCAATTCAACAGAGAGAACATGTTCAACTTCGTTGGCACGCCACCAGGATCGCCACCAGCTAAGTGCACTTTTCTCTTCCGTTTTCTTACTTTCATTGATCTTTTTATTGATTTTTTTTTAATTATTTTTCGTGATTGTGATTGTGATTATAATTGTGATTGTGATTGTGATTGTGATTGTGATTGTGATTTTGATTGTTTGTGTTTGTGTTTGTGTTTGTGTTTGTGATTGTGTTTGTTAATGCGTTTGTGATTGCGTTTGTGTTTGTGTGTTTGTGATTGTGATTGTGTTTGTGTTTGCGTTTGGGTTTGGGTTTGGGTTTGGGTTTGGGTTTGGGATTGGGATTGGGATTGGGATTGGGTTTGTGTTTGTGTTTGTGTTTGTGTTTGTGTTTGTGATTTTGTTTGTGTTGGTGTTTGTGTTTGTGTTTGTGATTTTTTGTTTGTGTTTGTGTTTGTGTTTGTGATTGTGATTGTGATTGTGATTGTGTTTGTGTTTGTGTTTGTGTTTGTGTTTGTGTTTGTGTTTGTGATTGTGATTGTGATTGTGATTGTGATTTTGATTGGGTTTGTGTTTGTGTTTGGGATTGGGATTGGGATTGGGATTGGGATTGTGTTTGTTTTTGTGTTTGCGTTTGTGTTTGTGTTTGTGTTTGTGTTTGCGATTGCGATTGAGATTGCGATTGCGTTTGCTTTTGCGATTGCGATGGCGTTTGATTGTGATTGTGATTGTGCTTGTGCTTGTGCTTGTGCTTGTGCTTGTGCTTTTGCTTTTGCTTTTGCTTTTGCTTGTGCTTGTGTTTGTGATTGTGATTGTGATTGTGACTGTAATTGAGATTGTGATTGTGATTGAATGTGATTGTGATTGTTATTATTTTTATTGTTATTAATGTTATCATTATTATTACATGATTATTATTATTATTATTATTATTATTATTATTATTATTGTTTTTATGAGAGTTATTTTTGGTTGTGTGTAGGTATCCTACCAGCAAGACAACAACTAGGATCAGTTTAACGAAGTACCGGAGAAGATAACGACCGACAACCAGTTTCAAATCAGTAATTTAACTGAGAGAACATCTTCAACTTCGACGGCCCGCCACCAGGATCACCACCAGCTAAGTGCATTTTCCTTTTTCCCTTTCTTCCTTTCATTGATCTTTTTATTTATTATTTTTATATTTACTTATTGTATTATTATTGTTATTATTATTGTTATTATTTTTATTGTTATTATTATTATTATTATTATTATTATTATTATTATTATTGTTATTATTATTATTATTATTATTATTGTTATATTATTATTATTATTATTATTATTATTATTATTATTATTATTATTGTTATATTATTATTATTATTATTATTATTATTATTATTATTATTATTGTTATTATTATTATTATTATTATTGTTATTATTGTAATTATTATTTTGATTATTGTTGTTATTATTATTATTATTATTATTATTATTAGTGTTATTATTATTATTATTATTATTATTAATATTATTATTATTATTATTATTATTATTATTATTATTACTAGTTTTAGTATGGTTATTTTTGGAAAGGCATTGTCCTCTTTCCTTTGCTTCTTTTTATTTATCTTTACATTAATTTTTTTTTATATTTACTAAACAACTAGGATCAGTTTATGGGAGTATTAGACAAGATAACGACCGACAACCTGAATCAAATCAGCAATTCAACAGAAAGAACATCTTTAACTTCGACGGCACGCCACCAGCTAAGTGATTTTTTCTCTTCCGTTTTCTTTTCATTGATCTTTTTATTTATTTTTTTTATATTTACTTATTGTGTTATTATTGTTATTATTATTGTTATTATTTTTATTGTTATTATTATTATTATTATTATTATTATTATTATTATTATTATTATTATTATTATTATTATTATTATTACTATGGTTATTTTTGGAAGGATATTGTCCTCTTCCCTTTGCTTCCTTTTGACTTGTCTTTTCATTAATTTTTTTTTTATATTTACTTAACAACTAGGATCAGTTTATCGGAGTACCAGACATCCGACAACCAGTTTCAAATCAGCAATTCAAAAGAGAGAACATCTTCAACTTCGACGGCACGCCACCAGGATCGCCACCAGCTAAGTGAATTTTCCTCTTCCGTTTTCTTCCTTTCATTGATCTTTTTATTTATTTTTTTATATTTATTTATTGTGTTATTATTGTTATTGTTATTATTATTATTATTATTATTATTATCATTATTATTATTATTATTATTATTATTATTATTATTATTATTATTATAATTTATATTATTTATTATTTTTATTATAGTTATTATTATTATTATAATTTATATTATTTATTATTATTATTATAGTTATTATTATTATTATTATTATTATTATTATTATTATTATTTTTATTATTATTATTATTATTATTGTTATTGTTATTATTGTAATTTTTATTTTTATTGTTATTATAATAATAATAATAATAATAATAATAATAATAATTAATATTATTATTATTATTATTATTATTATTATTATTATTATTATTATTATTATTATTATTTTTACTATGGTTATTTTTGGAAAGGCATTGTCCTCTTCCCTTTGCTTCTCTTTGATTTATCTTTTCATTCATTTTTTTTTATATTTACTTTACAACTAGGATCAGTTTATCGGAGTATCAGACAAGATAACGACCGGCAACCAGTTTCAAATCAGCAATTCAACAGAGAGAACATGTTCAACTTCGACGGCACGCCACCAGGATCGCCACCAGCTAAGTGCACTTTTCTCTTCCGTTTTCTTCCTTTCATTGATCTTTTTATTGATTTTTTTTTAATTATTTTTCGTGATTGTGATTGTGATTATAATTGTGATTGTGATTGTGATTGTGATTGTGATTGTGATTGTGATTTTGATTGTTTGTGTTTGTGTTTGTGTTTGTGTTTGTGATTGTGTTTGTTAATGCGTTTGTGATTGCGTTTGTGTTTGTGTGTTTGTGATTGTGATTGTGTTTGTGTTTGCGTTTGCGTTTGGGTTTGGGTTTGGGTTTGGGTTTGGGATTGGGATTGGGATTGGGTTTGTGTTTGTGTTTGTGTTTGTGATTTTGTTTGTGTTTGTGTTTGTGTTTTTTTGTTTGTGTTTGTGTTTGTGTTTGTCATTGTGATTGTGATTGTGTTTGTGTTTGTGTTTGTGTGTGTTTGTGTTTGTGTTTGTGATTGTGATTGTGATTGTGATTGGGTTTGTGTTTGTGTTTGTTTTTGTGTTTGGGTTTGGGATTGGGATTGGGATTGGGATTGGAATTGTGTATGTGTTTGTTTTTGTGTTTGCGTTTGTGTTTGTGTTTGTGTTTGCGATTGCGATTGCGATTGCGATTGCGTTTGCTATTGCGATTGCGATTGCGATTGCGATTGCGTTTGATTGTGATTGTGATTGTGCTTGTGCTTGTGCTTGTGCTTGTGCTTGTGCTTGTGCTTGTGCTTGTGCTTTTGCTTTTGCTTTTGCTTGTGCTTGTGTTTGTGATTGTGATTGTGATTGTGACTGTAATTGTGATTGTGATTGTGATTGAATGTTATTGTGATTGTTATTATTTTTATTGTTATTAATGTTATCATTATTATT
>NC_080058.1:26058581-26063581 GCF_026212465.1 Amaranthus tricolor
GCGTTTGTGATTGTGTTTGTGTTTGTGTGTTTGTGATTGTGATTGTGTTTGTGTTTGCGTTTGCGTTTGGGTTTGGGTTTGGGTTTGGGTTTGGGTTTGGGATTGGGATTGGGATTGGGATTGGGTTTGTGTTTGTGTTTGTGTTTGTGTTTGTTATTTTGTTTGTGTTGGTGTTTGTGTTTGTGTTTGTGTTTTTTTGTTTGTGTTTGTGTTTGTGTTTGTGATTGTGATTGTGATTGTGTTTGTGTTTGTGTTTGTGTTTGTGATTGTGATTGTAATTGTGATTGGGTTTGTGTTTGTGTTTGTGTTTGGGATTGGGATTGGGATTGGGATTGGGATTGGAATTGTGTATGTGTTTGTTTTTGTGTTTGCGTTTGTGTTTGTGTTTGTGTTTGCGATTGCGATTGCGATTGCGTTTGCTTTTGCGATTGCGATTGCGTTTGATTGTGATTGTGATTGTGATTGTGCTTGTGCTTGTGCTTTTGCTTTTGCTTTTGCTTTTGCTTGTGCTTGTGTTTGTGATTGTGATTGTGATTGTGACTGTAATTGTGATTGTGATTGTGATTGAATGTGATTGTGATTGTTATTATTTTTATTGTTATTAATGTTATCATTATTATTACATGATTATTATTATTATTATTATTATTATTATTGTTTTTATGAGGGTTATTTTTGGTTGTGTGTAGGTATCCTACCAGCAAGACAACAACTAGGATCAGTTTAACGAAGTACCGGACAAGATAATGACCGACAACCAGTTTCAATTCAGCAATTTAACTGAGAGAACATCTTCAACTTCGACGGCCCGCCACCAGGATCACCACCAGCTAAGTGCATTTTCCTTTTTCCCTTTCTTCCTTTCATTGATCTTTTTATTTATTATTTTTATATTTACTTATTGTATTATTATTGTTATTATTATTGTTATTATTTTTATTGTTATTATTATTATTATTATTATTATTATTATTATTATTGTTATTATTATTATTATTATTATTGTTATATGATTATTATTATTATTATTATTATTATTATTATTATTATTATTATTATTATTATTATTATTATTTATTATTATTATTATTATTGTTATTATTATTATTATTATTATTGTTATTATTGTAATTATTATTTTTATTATTGTTGTTATTATTATTATTATTATTATTATTAGTGTTATTATTATTATTCTTATTATTATTATTAATATTATTATTATTATTATTATTATTATTATTATTATTATTATTATTAGTTTTAGTATGGTTATTTTTGGAAAGGCATTGTCCTCTTTCCTTTGCTTCTTTTTTATTTATCTTTACATTAATTTTTTTTATATTTACTAAACAATTAGGATCAGTTTATGGGAGTATTAGACAAGATAACGACCGACAACCTGAATCAAATCAGCAATTCAACAGAAAGAACATCTTTAACTTCGACGGCACGCCACCAGCTAAGTGAATTTTTCTCTTCCGTTTTCTTTTCATTGATCTTTTTATTTATTTTTTTTATATTTACTTATTGTGTTATTATTGTTATTATTATTGTTATTAAATTATTATTATTATTATTATTATTATTATTATTATTATTATTATTATTATTATTATTATTATTATTATTATTATTATTATTATTATTATGGTTATTTTTGGAAGGATATTGTCCTCTTCCCTTTGCTTCCTTTTGGCTTGTCTTTTCATTAATTTTTTTTTTATATTTACTTAACAACTAGGATCAGTTTATCGGAGTACCAGACATCCGACAACCAGTTTCAAATCAGCAATTCAAAAGAGAGAACATCTTCAACTTCGACGGCACGCCACCAGGATCGCCACCAGCTAAGTGAATTTTCCTCTTCCGTTTTCTTCCTTTCATTGATCTTTTTATTTATTTTTTTATATTTATTTATTGTGTTATTATTGTTATTGTTATTATTATTATTATTATTATTATTATTATTATCATTATTATTATTATTATTATTATTATTATTATTATTATAATTATTATTATTTATTATTATTATTATTATTATTATTATTATTATTATTATTATTATTATTATTATTATTATTATTATTATTATTGTTATTGTTATTATTGTAATTATTATTTTTATTATTGTTATTATTATAATAATAATAATAATAATAATAATAATAATAATAATAATAATAATAATAATTAATATTATTATTATTATTATTATTATTATTATTATTATTATTATTATTATTATTATTATTATTATTACTATGGTTATTTTTGGAAAGGCATTGTCCTCTTCCCTTTGCTTCTCTTTGATTTATCTTGTCATTCATTTTTTTTTATATTTACTTTACAACTAGGATCAGTTTATCGGAGTATCAGACAAGATAACGACCGGCAACCAGTTTCAAATCAGCAATTCAACAGAGAGAACATGTTCAACTTCGACGGCACGCCACCAGGATCGCCACCAGCTAAGTGCACTTTTCTCTTCCGTTTTCTTCCTTTCATTGATCTTTTTATTGATTTTTTTTTTAATTATTTTTCGTGATTGTGATTGTGATTATAGTTGTGATTGTGATTGTGATTGTGATTTTGATTGTTTGTGTTTGTGTTTGTGTTTGTGTTTGTGATTGTGTTTGTTAATGCGTTTGTGATTGCGTTTGTGTTTGTGTGTTTGTGATTGTGATTGTGTTTGTGTTTGCGTTTGGGTTTGGGTTTGGGTTTGGGTTTGGTTTTGGGTTTGGGATTGGGATTGGGATTGGGATTGGGTTTGTGTTTGTGTTTGTGTTTGTGTTTGTGATTTTGTTTGTGTTGGTGTTTGTGTTTGTGTTTGTGTTTTTTTGTTTGTGTTTGTGTTTGTGTTTGTGATTGTGATTGTGATTGTGTTTGTGTTTGTGTTTGTGTTTGTGTTTGTGTTTGTGATTGTGATTGTGATTGTGATTGTGATTGTGATTGTGATTGGGTTTGTGTTTGTGTTTGGGATTGGGATTGGGATTGGAATTGTGTATGTGTTTGTTTTTGTGTTTGCGTTTGTGTTTGTGTTTGTGTTTGCGATTGCGATTGCGATTGCGATTGCGTTTGCGTTTGCTTTTGCGATTGCGATTGCGTTTGATTGTGATTGTGCTTGTGCTTGTGCTTTTGCTTTTGCTTTTGCTTGTGCTTGTGTTTGTGATTGTGATTGTGATTGTGACTGTAATTGTGATTGTGATTGTGATTGAATGTGATTGTGATTGTTATTATTTTTATTGTTATTAATGTTATCATTATTATTACATGATTATTATTATTATTATTATTATTATTAATATTATTATTATTATTATTGTTTTTATGAGGGTTATTTTTGGTTGTGTGTAGGTATCCTACCAGCAAGACAACTACTATGATCAGTTTAACGAAGTACCGGACAAGATAACGACCGACAACCAGTTTCAAATCAGCAATTTAACTGAGAGAACATCTTCAACTTCTACGGCCCGCCACCAGGATCACCACCAGCTAAGTGCATTTTCCTTTTTCCCGTTCTTCCTTTCATTGATCTTTTTATTTATTATTTTTATATTTACTTATTGTATTATTATTGTTATTATTATTGTTATTATTTTTATTGTTATTATTATTATTATTATTATTATTATTATTATTATTATTATTATTATTGTTATTATTATTATTATTATTGTTATATGATTATTATTATTATTATTATTATTATTATTATTATTATTATTATTATTATTATTATTGTTATATTATTATTATTATTATTATTATTATTATTATTATTATTATTATTTATTATTATTATTATTATTGTTATTATTATTATTATTATTATTATTATTATTATTGTTATTATTGTAATTATTATTTTTATTATTGTTGTTATTATTATTATTATTATTATTATTATTAGTGTTATTATTATTATTATTATTATTATTATTATTATTATTATTATTAATATTATTATTATTATTATTATTATTATTATTATTATTATTATTACTAGTTTTAGTATGGTTATTTTTGGAAAGGCATTGTCCTCTTTCCTTTGCTTCTTTTTTATTTATCTTTTCATTAATTTTTTTTTATATTTACTAAACAACTAGGATCAGTTTATGGGAGTATTAGACAAGATAACGACCGACAACCTGAATCAAATCAGCAATTCAACAGAAAGAACATCTTTAACTTCGACGGCACGCCACCAGCTAAGTGAATTTTTCTCTTCCGTTTTCTTTTCATTGATCTTTTTATTTATTTTTTTTATATTTACTTATTGTGTTATTATTGTTATTATTATTGTTATTATTTTTATTGTTATTATTATTATTATTATTATTATTATTATTATTATTATTATTATTATTATTATTATGGTTATTTTTGGAAGGATATTGTCCTCTTCCCTTTGCTTCCTTTTGACTTGTCTTTTCATTAATTTTTTTTTATATTTACTTAACAACTAGGATCAGTTTATCGGAGTACCAGACATCCGACAACCAGTTTCAAATCAGCAATTCAAAAGAGAGAACATCTTCAACTTCGACGGCTCGCCACCAGGATCGCCACCAGCTAAGTGAATTTTCCTCTTCCGTTTTCTTCCTTTCATTGATCTTTTTATTTATTTTTTTATATTTATTTATTGTGTTATTATTGTTATTGTTATTATTATTATTATTATTATTATCATTATTATTATTATTATTATTATTATTATTATTATAATTATTATTATAATTATTATTATTTATTATTATTATTATAGTTATTATTATTATTATTATTATTATTATTATTATTATTATTATTATTATTGTTATTGTTATTATTGTAATTATTATTTTTATTATTGTTATTATTATAATAATAATAATAATAATAATAATAATAATAATTAATATTATTATTATTATTATTATTATTATTTTTACTATGGTTATTTTTGGAAAGGCATTGTCCTCTTCCCTTTGCTTCTCTTTGATTTATCTTTT
>NC_080058.1:26066081-26071081 GCF_026212465.1 Amaranthus tricolor
GGATTGGAATTGTGTATGTGTTTGTTTTTGTGTTTGCGTTTGTGTTTGTGTTTGCGATTGCGATTGCGATTGCGATTGCGTTTGCTTTTGCGATTGCGATTGCGTTTGATTGTGATTGTGATTGTGATTGTGCTTGTGCTTGTGCTTGTGCTTTTGCTTTTGCTTTTGCTTTTGCTTGTGCTTGTGATTGTGATTGTGATTGTGACTGTAATTGTGATTGTGATTGTGATTGTGATTGTTATTATTTTTATTGTTATTAATGTTATCATTATTATTACATGATTATTATTACTATTATTATTATTATTATTATTATTTTATGAGGGTTATTTTTGGTTGTGTGTAGGTATCCTACCAGCAAGACAACAATTAGGATCAGTTTAACGAAGTACCGGACAAGATAACGACCGACAACCAGTTTCAAATCAGCAATTTAACTGAGAGAACATCTTCAACTTCGACGGCCCGCCACCAGGATCACCACCAGCTAAGTGCATTTTCCTTTTTCCCTTTCTTCCTTTCATTGATCTTTTTATTTATTATTTTTATAATTACTTATTGTATTATTATTGTTATTATTATTGTTATTATTTTTATTGTTATTATTATTATTATTATTATTATTATTATTATTGTTATTATTATTATTATTATTGTTATATGATTATTATTATTATTATTATTATTATTATTATTATTATTATTGTTATATTATTATTATTATTATTATTATTATTATTATTATTATTATTATTATTATTATTTATTATTATTATTATTATTGTTATTATTATTATTATTATTATTGTTATTATTGTAATTATTATTTTTATTATTGTTATTATTATTATTATTATTATTATTATTATTATTATTATTAATATTATTATTATTATTATTATTATTATTATTATTATTACTAGTTTTAGTATGGTTATTTTTGGAAAGGCATTGTCCTCTTTCCTTTGCTTCTTTTTTATTTATCTTTTCATTAATTTTTTTTTATATTTACTAAACAACTAGGATCAGTTTATGGGAGTATTAGACAAGATAACGACCGACAACCTGAATCAAATCAGCAATTCAACAAAAAGAACATCTTTAACTTCGACGGCACGCCACCAGCTAAGTGAATTTTTCTCTTCCGTTTTCTTTTCATTGATCTTTTTATTTATTTTTTTTATATTTACTTATTGTGTTATTATTGTTATTATTATTGTTATTATTTTTATTGTTATTATTATTATTATTATTATTATTATTATTATTATTATTATTATTATTATTATTATTATTATTATTATTATTATTATTATTATTATTACTATGGTTATTTTTGGAAGGATATTGTCCTCTTCCCTTTGCTTACTTTTGACTTGTCTTTTCATTAATTTTTTTTTTATATTTACTTAACAACTAGGATCAGTTTATCGGAGTACCAGACATCCGACAACCAGTTTCAAATCAGCAATTCAAAAGAGAGAACATCTTCAACTTCGACGGCACGCCACCAGGATCGCCACCAGCTAAGTGAATTTTCCTCTTCCGTTTTCTTCCTTTCATTGATCTTTTTATTTATTTTTTTATATTTATTTATTGTGTTATTATTGTTATTGTTATTATTATTATTATTATTATTATTATTATTATTATTATTATTATTATTATTATAATTATTATTATTTATTATTATTATTATAGTTATTATTATTATTATTATTATTATTATTATTATTGTTATTGTTATTATTGTAATTATTATTTTTATTATTGTTATTATAATAATAATAATAATAATAATAATAATAATAATTAATATTATTATTATTATTATTATTATTATTATTATTATTATTTTTACTATGGTTATTTTTGGAAAGGCATTGTCCTCTTCCCTTTGCTTCTCTTTGATTTATCTTTTCATTCATTTTTTTTTATATTTACTTTACAACTAGGATCAGTTTATCGGAGTATCAGACAAGATAACGACCGATAACCAGTTTCAAATCAGCAATTCAACAGAGAGAACATGTTCAACTTCGACGGCACGCCACCAGGATCGCCACCAGCTAAGTGCACTTTTCTCTTCCGTTTTCTTCATTTCATTGATCTTTTTATTGATTTTTTTTTTAATTATTTTTCGTGATTGTGATTGTGATTATAATTGTGATTGTGATTGTGATTTTGATTGTTTGTGTTTGTGTTTGTGTTTGTGTTTGTGATTGTGTTTGTTAATGCGTTTGTGATTGCGTTTGTGTTTGTGTGTTTGTGATTGTGATTGTGTTTGTGTTTGCGTTTGCGTTTGGGTTTGGGTTTGGGTTTGGGATTGGGATTGGGATTGGGATTGGGTTTGTGTTTGTGTTTGTGATTTTGTTTGTGTTGGTGTTTGTGTTTGTGTTTGTGTTTTTTTGTTTGTGTTTGTGTTTGTGATTGTGATTGTGATTGTGTTTGTGTTTGTGTTTGTGTTTGTGTTTGTGTTTGTGATTGTGATTGTGATTGGGTTTGTGTTTGTGTTTGTGTTTGGGATTGGGATTGGGATTGGGATTGGGATTGGGATTGGAATTGTGTATGTGTTTGTTTTTGTGTTTGCGTTTGTGTTTGTGTTTGCGATTGCGATTGCGATTGCGATTGCGATTGCGATTGCGATTGCGTTTGCTTTTGCGATTGCGATTGCGTTTGATTGTGATTGTGATTGTGATTGTGCTTGTGCTTGTGCTTGTGCTTTTGCTTTTGCTTTTGCTTGTGCTTATGCTTGTGATTGTGATTGTGATTGTGACTGTAATTGTGATTGTGATTGTGATTGAATGTGATTGTGATTGTTATTATTTTTATTGTTATTAATGTTATCATTATTATTACATGATTATTATTATTATTATTATTATTATTATTATTATTATTTTATGAGGGTTATTTTTGGTTGTGTGTAGGTATCCTACCAGCAAGACAATAACTAGGATCAGTTTAACGAAGTACCGGACAAGATAACGACCGACAACCAGTTTCAAATCAGCAATTTAACTGAGAGAACATCTTCAACTTCGACGGCCCGCCACCAGGATCACCACCAGCTAAGTGCATTTTCCTTTTTCCCTTTCTTCCTTTCATTGATCTTTTTATTTATTATTTTTATATTTACGTATTGTATTATTATTGTTATTATTATTATTATTATTATTATTATTATTATTATTGTTATTATTATTATTATTATTGTTATATGATTATTATTATTATTATTATTATTATTATTATTATTATTATTATTATTGTTATATTATTATTATTATTATTATTATTATTATTATTATTATTATTATTATTATTGTTATTATTATTATTATTATTATTATTGTTATTATTGTAATTATTATTTTTATTATTGTTGTTATTATTATTATTATTATTATTATTAGTGTTATTATTATTATTATTATTATTATTATTATTAATATTATTATTATTATTATTATTATTATTATTATTATTATTATTATTACTAGTTTAAGTATGGTTATTTTTGGAAAGGCATTGTCCTCTTTCCTTTGCTTCTTTTTTATTTATCTTTTCATTAATTTTTTTTTATATTTACTAAACAACTAGGATCAGTTTATGGGAGTATTAGACAAGATAACGACCGACAACCTGAATCAAATCAGCAATTCAACAGAAAGAACATCTTTAACTTCGACGGCACGCCACCAGCTAAGTGAATTTTTCTCTTCCGTTTTCTTTTCATTGATCTTTTTATTTATTTTTTTTATATTTACTTATTGTGTTATTATTGTTATTATTATTGTTATTAAATTATTATTATTATTATTATTATTATTATTATTATTATTATTATTATTATTATTATTATTATTATTATTTTTATTATTATTATTATTATTATTATTATTATTATTATTATTATTATTATTATTATTTATTATTATTATTATTATTATTATTATTATTATTATTATTATTATTATTATTATTATTATTATTGTTATTTTTACTATGGTTATTTTTGGAAGGGCATTGTCCTCTTCCCTTTGCTTCCTTTTGATTTATCTTTTCATTAATTTA
Organism: Amaranthus tricolor; assembly: GCF_026212465.1. Classification (NCBI taxonomy): domain Eukaryota; kingdom Viridiplantae; phylum Streptophyta; class Magnoliopsida; order Caryophyllales; family Amaranthaceae; genus Amaranthus; species Amaranthus tricolor. The sequence continues at coordinate 26,070,159 of NC_080058.1, forward strand.
TTTTTTATATTTACTTAACAACTAGTATTAGTTTATCGGAGTACCAGACATCCGACAACCAGTTTCAAATCAGCAATTAAAAAGAGAGAACATCTTCAACTTCGACGGCACGCCACCAGGATCGCCACCAGCTAAGTGAATTTTCCTCTTCCGTTTTCTTCCTTTCATTGATCTTTTTATTTATTTTTTCATATTTTTTTTTATTATTATTTATTATTGTTATTATAGTTATTATTATTATTATTATTATTATTATTATTATTATTATTATTATTATTATTGTTATTATTGTAATTATTATTTTTATTATTGTTATTATAATAATAATTATTATTAATGTTATTATTATTATTATTATTATTATTATTATTATTATTATTATTATTATTATTATTATTACTAGGATCAGTTTATCGGAGTATCAGACAAGATAACGACCGGCAACCAGTTTCAAATCAGCAATTCAACAGAGAAAACATCTTCAACTTCGACGGCACGCCACCAGGATCGCCACCAGCTAAGTGCATTTTCCTCTTCCGTGTTCTTCCTTTCATTGATCTTTTTATTGATTTTTTTTTAATTACTTTTCGTGATTGTGATTGTGATTATAATTGTGATTGTGATTGTGATTGTGATTGTGATTGTGATTGTGATTTTGATTGTGTTTGTGTTTGTGTTTGTGTTTGTGATTGTGTTTGTTAATGCGTTTGTGATTGCGTTTGTGTTTGTGTTTGTGTTTGGGTTTGGGTTTGGGATTTGGATTGGGATTGGGATTGGGATTGGGTTTGTGTTTGTGTTTGTGATTGTGTTTGTGTTGGTGTTTGTGTTTGTGTTTGAGTTTGTGTTTTTTTTTTTTGTTTGTGTTTGTGATTGTGTTTGTGTTTGTGTTTGTGTTTGTGTTTGTGATTGTGATTGTGATTGTG
>NC_080058.1:26078581-26086081 GCF_026212465.1 Amaranthus tricolor
TGATTGTGATTGTGTTTGGGATTGAGATTGGGATTGGGATTGGGATTGGGATTGTGTATGTGTTTGTTTTTGTGTTTGTGTTTGTGTTTGTGTTTGTGTTTGTGATTGTGATTGTGATTGTGAATTTGATTGTGCTTGTGCTTGTGCTTGTGCTTGTGCTTGTGCTTTTGCTTTTGCTTTTGCTTTTGCTTTTGCTTGTGCTTGTGCTTGTGCTTGTGCTTGTGATTGTGATTGTGATTGTGATTGTGACTGTAATTGTGATTGTGATTGTGATTGTTATTATTATTGTTATTATTGTTATTGTTATTAATATTATCATTGTTATTATATGATTATTATTATTATTATTATTATTATTGTTTTTATGAGGGTTATTTTTGGTTGTGTGTAGGTATCCTACGGGCAAGACAACAACTAGGATCAGTTTAACGAAGTACCGGACAAGATAACGACCGACAACCAGTTTCAAATCAGCAATTTAACTGAGAGAACATCTTCAACTTCGACGGCCCGCCACCAGGATCACCACCAGCTAAGTGCATTTTCCTTTTTCCCTTTCTTCCTTTCATTGATCTTTTTATTTATTATTTTTATATTTACTTATTGTATTATTATTGTTATTATTATTGTTATTATTTTTATTGTTATTATTATTATTATTATTATTATTATTATTATTATTGTTATTATTATTATTATTATTGTTATATGATTATTATTATTATTATTATTATTATTATTATTATTATTATTATTATTATTATTATTATTATTATTATTGTTATATTATTATTATTATTATTGTTATTATTATTATTATTATTATTATTATTATTATTATTATTATTATTTTTACGATGGTTAATTTTGGTTGTGTGTAGGTACCCTACCGGCAAGACAACAACTAGGATCAGTTTATCGGAGTACCGGATAAGATAACTACCGACAACCAGTTTCAAATCAGCAATTCAACAGAGAAAACATATTCAACTTCGACGGCACACCAGCAGGATCACCACCAGCTAAGTGCATTTTCCTCTTCTGTTTTCTTCCTTTCATTGATCTTTTTATTTATTTTTTTTATATTTACTTATTGTGTTATTATTGTTATTATTATTATTATTATTATTGAACCAGCAAAACAAGAATAGTAGACTATCATACTCATTAATAGCTTCATAGAACAACTTCAGTTGCACTATATATACTCATTAATAGCTTTAAGGAACAATTCCAGCTGTTGTTGTGTTTAAGTTGCTGCACTACAATGTTAATGTACATATATTTCTAGCACAAACTACTAGCAAACTTTAATTAAATTAGGAATCAGGTTTCCCATGACCATTACACATGTAAGGAAGAATGATGTTGCCCTTACTTGCATAATGAACCACACCCATATATATGACCATTACACATGTAAGGAAGAATGCTCGTATTACCAAGGCTACACTCTGCTTGTTGCATTCTCCCCTTTTTAGAAAAAATCCTTCCTCGAATTTTTGTAGGATGAACCTCAACAAATCTACTAACATGAACAAACTCCACAAAGTGTGTTTGTTTAACCACACGATCAATGTGAACAAACTTTCCCTCCGTAGCTTGCACAACATGTAAACTAGTCCTCCAACTTGAAGAATAATTCACCACTTCCAAAGGTTGCATCAAAGAATCAACATCCTCAACATTAGTTGTCTCAACAATTTCTTCAAGATCATCAACAACCTCTACACAAGATGCCTCAACATCTCCTTTAAGATCATTAATCACCTCTACACAAGATGCTTCAACAATTTCTTCACTACCCTCTTCATTGCATGAATCTGGATATTCATCATAGATAGGAACCACACTTGAATACAAGTCGAGTTCCTCTTGTTTAGAAGCAATTTCATCACCTGTTGTCTCCACAATGGATGGTTCTTGATTGTTAAATGAAGAAAACAATGGTGTGCTGTGTGTATCAACATGCTTTGAAATGATCTCAAATTTAATCCTAACCGGATCAACATCAAGATTAAACTCATGAACAATTACCATTTTAGAATCCCCATGTTGCTCTTGCAATTGTTGTTGAAATCTCAGCTTTTCTTGACGAAGTTCAAACTTCCTCTTCAAGCTTTGCTTTTGACTCCTAACATCCACCAATTTTTTAAGACAAAGACACAATTGAGCCCAATCCCTTTGACGGTAACAGTCCACTTTCAACCTCACAAGCCTTTCCTCCTCCAAATTCAATATGTTTAGGTGAAGGTTTTCAAGTGCACACTCTAGTTTATCCAATGATTTATGTGTGTTCATGTCTGCTTCCGTTGATTTCATATTCTAAGGCTCAAGAATCTCTCAAAATTGAAGTATGAGAGTAAGGGTAAGAGTGAAAAAGAAAGAAAAACAAAGAAATGAAGTTTGGAATTTTTTGTGCACAAAACAGAAAGAAAATAGAACCAAACACCCCAAATTCAGAAATCTGTGTGAAATGTTTGCTACTGAAAACCCGAACAAACAAAATCCAAGTATGATGAAACTTGTTGACAACACACCTCAAGATGTCTACAAACACCCCAAATTGGAAATACTCAAATACGTGGTCTAGTTTGATCATAAATCAGATTTCACTACACACATACAGTCTGAATTGTTTCTGTGACCTTTGGTAAAAAACACTTGCGCATCTTTTTGTTCACAACTCCAATGACTACACAAAAAGGCTTACCAAAAACTAGACTCAAAATGAATCAATATGAAAAAAAGAAACAATGAAAAAGACTCAAAAATGAAGGAGACACAACGAAAATACAGAAGACAAATACAAATGAGACTCTCCTGTAATTTGAGAAACAACAATGAAATGGGTCAATCAAGAAACCTATGAAACGTAAGAAAAAGCGCACAAATGATGTGGTTTAATGAATATAGGATATTTATTGATAATTTGGTGAAAGATGAGAGAAAAATAAAAGAATCTTGATAGGTTTTCGAAGACAACTTACCAAGGTACCCGGATTTCATCAGTTTTGGGCAGTCTGTAAAGAAAAATTCATATCTCCTTAACCACAACACCAAAACTAATGATTCCAAAGCCAAAACTTTCCCAACTCAATCCGAAATACCGTGTAAAAACAGTTTTGAAAACAAACCACAATACGATCCCCAAAACACTACTACTTTCGACCCCAAATGCAGTCAGTTTCTGACAGCTTCTGTTTCTTCTTGTTATTGCGACTTTTGTCTGTTGTTGCTCATCAAAATCGATTGAATTATGAACCCCGAGGACTTTGAGGCTCTGATACCAATTGATCCAAGTACGCGTGGTCAACGCACGAATTGGATTTGAAACGAAGATGAGGGATATTCCAAGAAACTGACACGAAGAATAGGTGTAAGAACTGGACTGCCAGACTCCTTAATCACTCAACTCTACGCTTCCTCCTTTGATCTGCAAGGGAGTTAACAGCATCTATTGATGGGGAGGAGTGGTGTCTTGATGAACACACAAGAACACGCACAACCTTGAAGGGCAAAATTGGCCCTTAGTAACCCAATTGCAAAGCAATTGAAAAAAAATTCACTTGATGAAATTTCAGAACATTATCATTCATAACTTCTCGTTACAATGAACAAGCCATCTATATATAGACGTAAGGGAAGAGGGAAATACAATGAGAAGGCTAATGACACGTCTAACTAACAATAACGGTCATAAAGGAGCACGTGCACAACATGTGCTTCATTAAAACATAAAAACAAGCTGCAAAAGTATTCTGAAATTCTGACAGAAGGGCTGCTGACCAGGCGACCTTCCACCCACTTTCTTGTGCTCTTCCCAAGGTTGATAATGGCCACTAAGAGTCTTGGTGGCAAGATTCTAGTGTAGAGATTCCATTTCTATCCTTGGTTGTCCCGTAGATCAAAAGGTACGTTCAGGCCAAGGCTCACAAGGTCAGCTGGTCATAAGATCAGTGCTGTTTTGTTTCGAAGCAGCTGCTGACTACACGACCTTGCACACGGATTTCAGAGAGTTGTGTGAGTTATTAATAGGGCTCTTGGCCCTTAATGGCTAGGTCCATGTGCCAAGATTCCATTTCTACTGTAGCCCAGGTCGTGGATGCACCGGTTTGGTCTTCACGTGTCGTGCAAGGTGGGCTGTTCGCTAGTTTTGCTGCTGTGCTGTTCTGCTGCTGTTTTCAGTGTTCTGTGTATGTTGTTGGCTTTCCTTGTTCTTGCCTTTGTATCTATTTCTCCATGATTAATTCATCCCCCTTCCTAGCTGTCTTGGCTCTCATTTCATTCAAGATCCATGGGTGAATCACTAAGTGCAGAACCAGAATCATCAGAAACATTAGAGTAGCTTCAGTAGCTCCTGTTGCTCTTGTTGCTTCAGTTGCTATCTCTGTCTTTGCGGTTGCTTCTTGATGCCTTTGGGCTTACGTTACTTCCTTCATCTAAGCCTAGTTGATTTGGCTCAATCTCATCTACATACATGTCTTCAAGGTCATCTTGTATTGAACCATGTGATTGAGAGATGCACATGACTTGGGAGATGCATGTGCATATGGTTGAACAACACACGTCCATTCATCCACTTATTGCCAAGCTACCAAGATCTAAACCAATATGGTTCAATCCCTCCTTCTTGGAAAAAGAATTGTCCTCAATTCTTGACCTGTATGTTGTGACTAGCTGAATGTGTGCACAAGATTAATGTGTTGTTGCATAGGACATCTTCTGAATTCTGTTGCACGCAAATAAATCTGCTGCTGCACCTTCTGTGTTGTCCTTCATTCTTGAACCAACAAAACAAGAACAGTAGACTATCATACTCATTAATAGCTTCATAGAACAACTTCAGTTGCACTATATATACTCATTAATAGCTTTAAGGAACAATTCCAGCTGTTGTTGTGTTTAAGTTGCTGCACTACAATGTTAATGTAAATATATTTCTAGCACAAACTACTAGCAAACTTTAATTAAATTAGGAATCAGGTTTCCTATGACCATTACACATGTAAGGAAGAATGCTGTTGCCCTTACTTGCATAATGAACCACACCCATATATTAAACAAGCTTACCAAGAAGATTAGCTTGCTCGTATTACCAAGGCTACACTCTGCTTGTTGCATTCTCCCCTTTTTAGAAAAAATCCTTCCTCGAATTTTTGTAGGATGAACCTCAACAAATCTACTAACATGAACAAACTCCACAAAGTGTGTTTGTTTAACCACACGATCAATGTGAACAAACTTTCCCTCCGTAGCTTGCACAACATGTAAACTAGTCCTCCAACTTGAAGGATAATTCACCACTTCCAAAGGTTGCATCAAAGAATCAACATCCTCAACATTAGTTGTCTCCACAATTTCTTCAAGATCATCAACAACCTCTACACAAGATGCCTCAACATCTCCTTTAAGATCATTAATCACCTCTACACAAGATGCTTCAACAATTTCTTCACTACCCTCTTCATTGCATGAATCTGGATATTCATCATAGATAGGAACCACACTTGAATACAAGTCGAGTTCCTCTTGTTTAGAAGCAATTTCATCACCTTTTGTCTCCACAATGGATGGTTCTTGATTGTTAAAAGAAGAAAACAATGGTGTGCTGTGTGTATCAACATGCTTTGAAATGATCTCAAATTTAATCCTAACCGGATCAACATCAAGATTAAACTCATGAACAATTACCATTTTAGAATCCCCATGTTGCTCTTGCAATTGTTGTTGAAATCTCAGCTTTTCTTGACGAAGTTCAAACTTCCTCTTCAAGCTTTGCTTTTGACTCCTAACATCCACCAATTTTTTAAGACAAAGACACAATTGAGCCCAATCCCTTTGACGGTAACAGTCCACTTTCAACCTCACAAGCCTTTCCTCCTCCAAATTCAATATGTTTAGGTGAAGGTTTTCAAGTGCACACTCTAGTTTATCCAATGATTTATGTGTGTTCATGTCTGCTTCCGTTGATTTCATATTCTAAGGCTCAAGAATCTCTCAAAATTTAAGTATGAGAGTAAGGGTAAGAGTGAAAAAGAAAGAAAAACAAAGAAATGAAGTTTGGAATTTTTTGTGCACAAAACAGAAAGAAAATAGAACCAAACACCCCAAATTCAGAAATCTGTGTGAAATGTTTGCTACTGAAAACCCGAACAAACAAAATCCAAGTATGATGAAACTTGTTGACAACACACCTCAAGATGTCTACAAACACCCCAAATTGGAAATACTCAAATACGTGGTCTAGTTTGATCATAAATCAGATTTCACTACACACATACTGTCTGAATTGTTTCTGTGACCTTTGGTCAAAAACACTTGCGCATCTTTTTGTTCACAACTCCAATGACTACACAAAAAGGCTTACCAAAAACTAGACTCAAAATGAATCAATATGAAAAAAAGAAACAATGAAAAAGACTCAAAAATGAAGGAGACACAACGAAAATACAGAAGACAAATACAAATGAGACTCTCCTGTACTTTGAGAAACAACAATGAAATGGGTCAATCAAGAAACCTATGAAACGTAAGAAAAAGCGCACAAATGATGTGGTTTAATGAATATAGGATATTTATTGATAATTTGGTGAAAGATGAGAGAAAAATAAAAGAATCTTGATAGGTTTTCGAAGACAACTTACCAAGGTACCCGGATTTCATCAGTTTTGGGCAGTCTGTAAAGAAAAATTCATATCTCCTTAACCACAACACCAAAACTAATGATTCCAAAGCCAAAACTTTCGAAGACAAATATTATTTTTATTATTATTATTATTATTTTTATTTATTATTTTTATTATTTTTATTATTTTTATTTTTATTTATTTATTTATTTATTTTCATTTTATTATTATTATTATTAAGTTTTTTTAAAATTTTTTTTATTTTTATTATTATTATTATTTTATTTTTATTAATATTATTATTATTATTATTATTAGACAAAATGTTAAAAAACTACCTAGTATATACCCCATTTTGCAAAAAACTACCTTAATTAAAAATTTTTGCAAAAAACTACCTTATATAATACAATTGTTTGCAAAACACTACCTTATAACAAATTGTGGTCTTTGACCGCTATCTTTAACCGTTGACCCGCATGTGACACGCACGTGATACTTTAATTGTATGACTTCTTCTTCATTTCAGTTCAGCCCATTCGAAAATCCTTTCAATCCTGCCATTTCCAGCGACAACTCCATTGATGTAGCTTCTCATTTCGCTCCCATCCACCTCGTAACTTCATCTCCTTGAAATTTCTAAGCAAATTCGGTATGTACTACTACTTAATTATGGTTTTGTACTTCATTGTTGTATTTTAGGTATAATTTAAAATTTATTTCGTTTTTCAAATTTGCTTCCTTTTGCAGCGATTTTTCTATTGAATTCAAGCAACGGAGATGTGGTAATTGTGGTGACCTAGGTCACTACAAAAAAAGCTGCAAGAATCCACCAAAACCACCACCAACAAAGACCAAGTCAAAGGGTGGT
>NC_080058.1:26228581-26231081 GCF_026212465.1 Amaranthus tricolor
GATATTCTTAGCGCGTTTTCATGATAAAAATAATATGCTTAAGATATATAATGGTGATCACATCTTCTTTGACTCAAAACCTCTGATCATGAAACCTTGGAACCCTGACATTGATGTTATAAAGGAGGATGTTAAAACCGTACCCATGTGGATCAAACTCCCTGGACTCGACCTGAAATACTGGGGTGTTAAGGCCTTATCTAAAATATGTAGTGGTGTGGGAAAATTTATAAAACCAGATAACCCAACTCTCAACAAGGACAAGTTGCAGTTTGCCCGAGTCCTTATTGAAACCGATCTGGATGCTCCCTTACCTGATACGATTACTTTCATTAATGAAAAAGGTAGCACTATTAGTCAGGTTGTGCAATATGATTGGAAGCCTATTGTTTGTACCGGTTGCAAAGGATTTGGGCATGAAGGGAAAAACTGCAGGAGAGGGACAACAGCTTTTGTTAAGCGATGGGTTCCAAAGGTCAAACAAACCCAACCTCTATCTCAACCTCAGCAACCGACTCAGCAACTGAATCAGATTGACAATCAACTTGATGATGAGGGATTTACTCCTATAAAGCGAAAACCCCTATCACCACAGAAGCCGACCGACCCTAGGAATGAAGGCAGCCTATCTATGACCAACAAATTTGCCTTGTTGACAGGGGAAAATGAAGAGGAGCTTGTTTCTTTGGATGGTTCTTCCATGCCTGAGACTAAAGACGCTCATGGGGGAATGGATCACCCCCTTGTTGAGCATGGATAATTTCTCTATATGGAATGTAAGAGGGCTAAATGATTTGAAGAAAAGGAGGAAAGTAAAAGATTTTGTTTCCTCTCATCAGATTCAATTATTTAGCCTTCTTGAGACTAGGGTAAAGAGAGCCTCTCTTGGTAATTTTTACCTTAGTTTATGTCCCGACTGGAATTTAATTTCTAATCATTCTCATCATTATAATGGTAGAATTATTGTTGCTTGGAACCCTCATGTTTTTACTATTGATGTTCTTTTTATGACAGATCAACTGATTCACACTGATATTTTGGTTAATGCTACCAGATTGAATTTCCTTTGTACTTTTGTGTATGGCCATAATGATGTTCAAAAAAGAGATAGCCTGTGGAAATTTCTCTCAGATACAGCTACATCCCAATCCAAACCATGGTGTGTAGGTGGTGACTTCAATGCTATCATGCATTATGATGATAGAATTGGCTCTACTGTGCCAGAAAAAGAAATTCGTCCGATGGCTTATTGCATGCAACAATGTAGGCTCCATGATGTCAAAAGTATGGGTAGATTTTATACCTGGAATAACAAACAAGATGGAGGTAACAGGGTCTTATCGAAGATTGATAGATTCTTAAGCAATCAACTATGGGACAGCACCTTCCAAGAGGCTATCGTTCATTTCACTCCAGAAGGGGATTTTGACCATAGCCCTATGGTGATCACCACAGTGCCAGTTCACCAGGGTCTAAAGCCTTTCAAATTTTATAACCACTGGGTGGCCCATGAGCGTTTCATAGATACAGTCCAGCATGCCTGGAACCTTATGTACGAGGGCACTAGAATGTTTAAAGTTACTCAGAAATTGAAGAAGTTGAAGCCACTTCTTAAAGCATTAGATGGAAGAACTGAGTCATCTCTTGCCGTAGCTTTTAAGGTGGCTAAAACCGCTCTATTTCATGCTCAAGAAGCGTTGCACCAAAATCCAAGTGACCCCAGTTTGGCTCATGTGGAAAAGATAGCAGCAGTTAACTTTCAGAAGACCGATCGTGACTATCAGACGATCCTACACCAGAAAGCAAAGCTCCATTGGCTAAGAGAGGGTGATGAGAACACCAAATTGTTTCACAATTATATCAGAGCGAGGAAAAAGAATAACCTTATCTTAGCATTGTTTGATATGGATGGCAATTGGGTTGATTCTCCTAACCTCATCACTAACTCTTTTATTGATTATTATTCTCACTTGTTAGGTTCCTCAATGGACTGCAGATGTTGTGTCTTTGATCATATTATTAAGCAGGGTCGGTGCTTGGACAACAACCATCATATGTTTCTTGACCTTATGTTCTCACAGGAAGATATCAAGAATGTTGTTTTCTCGATCAACAAAAACAAGGCCCCCGGTCTTGATGGTTATAATAGTGCCTTCTTCCACCACTCTTGGGATATTATAGGAGATGAGGTGTCATGGGCAATTCAGGATGCGTTCCGGACTAGGAAACTGCTCAGAGAAATCAACATAACTGCTGTTACTCTCATTCCCAAGGTGTATGTTCCGAAGTCTGTCAAGGATTATAGACCTATTGCTTGTTGTACGGTTATCTACAAATGCATATCCAAGCTTATTTGCTCGCAGCTTAGCAAGGTCCTCCCCTCAGTTATCAGCTCGAATCAGGGTGCCTTCGTCTCTGGTAGGAATATCATTCACAATGTTCTCCTCTGTCAGGATTTGGTCAAACTTTATAGAGCGAGTCAGAAACAACGAGGCTGCCT
>NC_080058.1:26241081-26243581 GCF_026212465.1 Amaranthus tricolor
ATGTTGACACACACTATTTATTTTTGTGATGACTGTTTTAGGAAGAATAAATATCTGAGTCCAGTACGTACAGATGGATGTAAGAATAGAATTTACCAATTGTAATCTACCACTGTAAGAAAGGTTCCGAGAGCTCCATAGCTTGATCCTCTTACACATTTTGTCAATGAGAACCTCACACTCCCTGGGAGTGATCTTCTTGGTGTCCATTGGGACCCCAAGGTAAGTGAAAGGGAGCTTGCCTATCCTAAATCCAGAAAACTTACCAATCATCTCTTGTTCACGTGATGTCATGCCTGCAAGATAAATTTCTGACTTTTCCGCACTAATCTGCAAGCCTGTGGTCTCTGAGAAGAGCTTAAGACTACTGATCATCATGGCAATGGAGTCAATATCACCCCTACAAAAGAGTAGCATATCGTCTGCAAACCATAGATTATTCAGTCTGAGAGATTTGCATCTTGGGTGAAATTTAAATCCAGGGATATTGGCAGCTTGTTGAAGAATTCTAGTTCCATATTCCATACAGAGGGTGAACAAAAGAGGGGAGAGCGGGTCACCTTGTCTGAGGCCTCTTTTTGGTAGAATAAGAGGAGTCGGATTACCATTGATGAGTAAAGAGTAGGCAGGAGTGGTAATGCATGTCATCACCATCTCAATGAAGTGAGTAGGAAAGCCTAGATGGGTGAGCATGTCTTCAATAAAGCTCCACTCAACCGTATCATAAGCCTTGGTAATGTCAAGCTTCATGAGGCACCCTCGTTGTTTCTGACTCGGTCTATAAAGTTTGACCAGGTCCTGACAGAGGAGAACATTGTGAATAATATTCCTACCAGAAACGAATGCACCCTGATTCGAGCTGATCACTGAGGGAAGAACCTTGCCAAGTTGAGAGCAAATAAGCTTGGTAATGCATTTGTAGATAATAGTGCAACAAGCTATAGGTCTATAATCCTTGACTGACTTTGGAACATTCACCTTGGGAATGAGAGTAACAGCAGTTATGTTGATTTCTCTGAGCAGTTTCCTAGAACGGAAAGCGTCCTGAATTGCCCATGATATCTCATCTCCTATGATATCCCAAGAGTGTTGGAAAAAAGCACTATTATAACCATCCAGTCCGGGTGCCTTGTTTTTGTTGATCGAGAAAACAGCTTTCTTGATATCTTCCTGTGAAAAGATACAGTCAAGAAGCAAATGTTGGTTACTCTCCAGACAACGGCCCTGCTTGATAATATGATCATAAACACCACATCTGCTCTCCATTGTGGTACCTAGCAAGTGAGTATAAAAATCAATAAAGGAGTTAGTGATAAGATTAGGTGTATCAACCCATTTGCCATCCATATCATGCAAAGCTAAGATAAGGTTGTTCTTTTTTCTCCCCTTGATGTAATTGTGAAATAATCTGGTGTTTTCATCACACTCTCTTAGCCAATGTAGCTTTGCTTTCTGCATTAGAATCATCTGATAATCACGTTTAGTGTTCTGGAAATTAACTGCTGCTATCTTCTCCTCATGTGCCAGATTGGGGTCACTTGGGTTTTGATGCAAAGCTTCTTGTGCTTGAAGTAGGGAGGTTTTAGCATCCTTAAAAGCTATGGCGAGAGAGGACTCAGTTCTTCCATCTATTGCTTTGAGCAGGGGCTTCAACTTCTTCAATTTCTGAATGACTTTAAACATTCTAGTGCCCTCACAATTAAGATGCCAGGCGTACTTGACTGTCTGTGTGTAAAGATCATGATTCACCCAATGATTATAAAATTTGAAAGGCTTATGGCCATGGTGCACTTTCACTGTGGTGATCACCATAGGGCTATGGTCAAAATCCCCTTCTGGGCAGAAGTGAACGATAGCCTCTTGGAATGTGGTCTCCCAAAGTTGATTGCTTAAGAATCTATCAATCTTCGATAAGATTCTGTTGCACCCATCCTGCTTGTTATTCCAAGTATAAAATCTCCCTATACTCTTGACATCATGAAGTCTGCATTGATGCATACAATTAGCCATCGGACGAATGTCTTTTTCTCGCACAATTGAGCCAGTTCTATCATCATAATGCATGATAGCATTGAAATCTCCACCTACACACCATGGTTTGGAGTGGGCAGCAGCTGTATCTGAAAGAAAGTTCCATAGGCAATTTCTTTTTTGGTCATTATTTTGGCCATACACAAAAGTACATAGAAATTTCATTCTAGTAGCATTAACCAAAATTTCAGTGTGAATAAATTGATCTGTCATAACTAAAACATCAATAGTGAAAACATGAGGGTTCCAAGCGACAATGATTCTACCATTATAATGATGAGCATGATTAGAAATTAAATTCCAGTCGGGACATAAGCTAAGGTAAATATTACCAAGGTTGGCTCTCTTTACCCTAGTCTCAAGAAGGCTAAATAATTGGATTTTGTGGTAGGAGATAAAGTCTTTGACCTTCCTCCTTTTTTCCAAGTCATTTAGCCCTCTTACATTCCAAATAGTGAACTTATCCATG
>NC_080058.1:26251081-26253581 GCF_026212465.1 Amaranthus tricolor
TTTGACTAAAATATGTGGTGGTGTTGGAAAATTTATCAAACCTGATAACTCCACACTCAACAAGGACAAACTGCAGTATGCCCGTGTTCTAATTGAAACTGAATTGGATGGCCCCTTGCCTGACTCTATTACCTTCATTAATGAAAAAGGTTGCACTATTAATCAGGTAGTGCATTATGATTGGAAACCTGTGCTTTGTAACTTGTGCAAAAGGTTTGGGCATGAAGGGAAAGTCTGTAAGAGAGGGGTAACAGCCACCGTAACAAAATGGGTTCCAAAAGTCAAACAAACCCAGGCCTTGATACAAACACAACAACAGATTCAGCTGGCCACGCAACACCAAAATGACAAACAACAGGAGGATGAGGGATTTACTGCTACAAAGCGAAAACCCTCATCACCACAGAGACTGACCTGTACTGCGACTGAGGGTATGTTATCTGTGAACAACAAATTTGACTTATTAACAGGGGAAAATACAGTGGAGCCAGAAACAATGGATGGCAATACCATGCCGCTAGAGGTAAGTGCTACGCATTCCCATGGGGAGTTTGATAACCCCCCTACTGGGCATGGATAAGCTCTCTATTTGGAATGTAAGAGGGCTAAATGACTTGGAAAAAAGGAGGAAGGTCAAAGACTTTATCTCCTACCACAAAATCCAATTATTTAGCCTTCTTGAGACTAGGGTAAAGAGAGCCAACCTTGGTAACATTTACCTTAGCTTATGTCCCGACTGGAATTTAATATCTAATCATGCTCATCATTATAATGGTAGAATTATTGTTGCTTGGAACCCTCATGTTTTCACTATTGATGTCTTAGGTATGACAGATCAATTTATCCACACTGAAATTTTGGTTAATGCTACTAAAATGAAGTTTCTTTGTACTTTTGTATATGGCCATAATGATGTTCAAAAAAGAAACTGCCTATGGAATTTTCTTTCAGATACAGCTGCTACCCATTCCAAACCATGGTGTGTAGGTGGAGATTTCAATGCTATCATGCACTTTCATGATAGAGCTGGTTCCTTTGTGCGAGAAAAAGATATTCGACCGATGGCTAAGTGTATGCATCAATGCAGACTGCATGATGTCAAGAGCATAGGGAGATTCTATACCTGGAATAACAAGCAGGATGGGTGCAACAGAGTCCTATCGAAGATTGATAGATTCTTATGCAACCAACTTTGGGAGACCACATTTCAAGAGGCTATAGTTCAGTTCTGCCCAGAAGGGGATTTTGACCACAGCCCTATGGTGATCACCACAGTGAAAGCGCACCATGGCCTTAAGCCTTTCAAATTTTACAATCATTGGGTGTCCCATAATCTATTCACAGAGACAGTCAAGTACGCATGGAATCTTTCCTGTGAGGGCACTAGAATGTTTAAAGCTATTCAGAAATTGAAGAAGCTGAAGCCCCTGCTCAAAGCAATGGATGGAAGAACTGAGTCCTCCCTTGCCATAGCTTTTAAGGATGCAAAAACAGCTCTACTTCAAGCACAAGAAGCTTTACACCAAAATCCCAGTGACCCCAATCTGGCACATGAGGAAAAGATAGCAGCAGCTATTTTCCAAAACACTAATCATGATTATCAGATGATTTTAATGCAGAAAGCAAAGCTCCATTGGCTAAGAGAGGGTGATGAGAACACCAAATTGTTTCACAATTACATCAAGGGCAGAAAAAAGAACAACCTTATCTTAGCTTTGTATGATATGGATGGCGTCTGGGTTGATAATCCTACTCTTATCACTAACTCCTTTATTGATTTTTATACTCACCTGCTAGGTACCACAATGGAGAGCAGATGTGTTGTTTATGATCATATTATCAAGCAGGGCCGTTGTCTGGAGAATAACCAACATTTGCTTCTTGACTGTATATTTTCACAGGAAGATATCAAGAAAGCTATTTTCTCGATCAACAAAAACAAGGCCCCCGGACTGGATGGTTATAATAGTGCTTTTTTCCAACACTCTTGGGATATCATAGGAAATGAGATATCATGGGCAATTCAGGATGCTTTCCATGCTAGGAAACTGCTCAGAGAAATCAACATAACTGCTGTTACTCTCATTCCCAAGGTGAATGTTCCAAAGTCAGTCAAGGATTATAGACCTATAGCTTGTTGCACTGTTATCTACAAATGCATTACCAAGCTTATTTGTTCTCAACTGAGCAAGGTCCTTCCCACAGTGATCAGCTCGAATCAAGGTGCATTTGTTTCTGGTAGGAATATAATTCACAATGTTCTCCTCTGTCAGGACCTGGTCAAACTTTATAGACCGAGTCAGAAGCAACGAGGGTGCCTCATGAAGCTTGATATTACCAAGGCTTATGACACGGTCGAGTGGAGCTTTATTGAAGACATGCTCACGCATCTAGGTTTTCCTACTCACTTCATAGAGATGGTGATGACATGCATCACCACTCCTGCCTACTCGTTACTCATCAATGGTAATCCTACTCCTCTTATCCTACCAAAAAGAGG
>NC_080058.1:26298581-26303581 GCF_026212465.1 Amaranthus tricolor
GAATCCCTTCCTCATTTAATCTAAGGCGCAAATTACTCAAACATTTTGCACCTATCATGTTACTGGGACCCATAGGAAAACTATATTCTCCAAGTGGAACACCAAATTTTGAGAAAATCCAGGACAACAAACCACCATAGCCTACCATACATCTTTTGGCTATACAATCATTTAAATGCGAAATCATCAAGGAAGGAAAATTAATCTTTATATTGTTCACCATACAGTAAATCAAAGTGGCATCTCGAAGACTTATCTCACTACGTTTTGAATTTCGTGGTAAAATAAACCTTCGAGCAATGTTGTAAAGTAACTTGTGTAAGGGGGACAAAATATTGTGACTCACTTTACCTCTCTTTTGCCTAACGCCTAAACATCTCCAGACATCCTTTTCATCAATCCCAGAAAACGCAATTTTTGACCCAACATAGTACACATCAAAGCCAGTGGCTGGTACTCCTAACCACTGTCCTAACATCATACTATCAAACTCAATTTTAATTTCTTTAATTGAACTTGAACAGACTCCATCATTAATAGAAAAGTTAGAGATGAACTCACGCATAATTTCTGGGTAAATGGGATTGCAGCAGTAATCGCACATGAGTGATTCCCAATGTTGAGTTTGTAGAATTTTGTGAAATTGAGGAAAGTTTGTAGTCTCATACCACTCTTTGTCAAGGCCAAAGCCAACTGACATTTCTTTGGAAAGTTCCTCAGCGTTTAAGTAGTGGGTTACCTTCATTTTCTTTACAGAACGTGTTGGAGGTTTCTTGGATCCTCTTGATCTCTTACTGCTTGCATGTATTTTCGGGGAGATGGGGGTTCCCTCCTGTTCTTTTGATGAAGACTCAGACTTAGGATTGTGAGAAGGTGGGTAGATGACTTGAAGAGGTACAGGTTGCTTCATTTTAGAGTTCTGGTTTTTGATTTTCATGGAAGTTTTGAAAGAGAAGAGCAAGAGAAATGGAGAGAATGACGGTTTAGGGTTGAGTGAAAGGGAAAGGGTAATGATTATGAAGTGAAGGATGGAACGTGAGGGAGTGGGTTTATTTGTGAGAGGTGACGGTTACTAAATGTTCCATTTTCCTTAGTTATGCATTTTGATACAGAGACACGAAATGGAGACAGATGAATTTGATGATCCAACTCCTACTTCCCAAAAAAAATTGCTGGAAAAAAAATTTATATATAATTTTTTATTTATTTTTTTATTTATTTTATTTTATTTTTTTTTTATATTGTTATTATATATTTATAATAAGAAAATGATAATATAATGCTACTACCGTTTGATCAAAATAATCATGCAATCATAAGAACATTCAAAGTATATTCCCTTAAAAAAAATGCGTACCTGATCCTATCAATAATTGATCTTTCAATCAAGTTTATTGTGGTTGATTGATCATTTTCAATTTTTATTTTGTCTCTAAGGATCATATATGACACTTCCTTTAATGCAGCTTGATCATGCCAAGTTCCAATCTCATTTTCTCATGCTGTTCCCTTGGAAGCGGTTTGGTCATGATATCTGCTATTTGCTCGTTAGTGTTTACATGCTTAACAATGATATTTTTATTTTCAACATTATCCTTAAGAAAATGATGCCTAATATGGATGTGCTTTACTCGTGAGTGATGCACTGGATCTTTGGATATACATATGGCACTGGTATTATCGCAATAAATAGGAACACATGCATACTTAATACCAAAGTCTCTTAGCTGCTGCTTTATCCATATCATTTGGGAACAGCAAGCTGCTGCTGCTACGTACTCAGCTTCAGCAGTTGATAATGCAACAGTGTTTTGTTTCTTGGAGCTCCACGAAACTAAACATGAGCCAAGAAATTGTACCATACCTGACGTGCTTTTTCTATTAACAAGATCTCCTGCATAATCTGCATCACTAAAGCCTTTCAAATCAAAGACATCACTTTTAGGATAAAATAATGATAAATCATCTGTTCCCTTTAGATATCTCAAAATACGTTTCACTGCAGTTAGATGTGATTCTTTAGGGTTAGATTGAAATCTTGCACATAAACCAACACTAAATGAAATATCGGGTCTACTAGCAGTTAGATATAATAAAGATCCAATCATGCCTCTATACGTAGTTTGGTCAATATTTGTTCCATTTGTATCTTCATCTAATCTTACATTAGTAGCCATGGGTGTATGGTTGGTTTTAGCGTTATTCATGCCATATTTCTTAAGAAGTTCTTTTATATATTTTTGTTGATGAATAAAGATACCATTAGCAGTTTGTTTAATTTGCAAACCAAGAAAGAAATTTAATTCTCCCATCATGCTCATTTCAAATTCAGTGCTCATAAGGTTAGCAAATTCTTTACATAGCAATTCATTTGTGGCACCAAAAATAGTATCATCAACATATATTTGAACAACTAATATATTGGAACCTTTATTCTTAAAGAATAAGGTTTTATCAATTTTACCTCTAATAAAGTCATTTTTAATCAAAAATTTTGATAGTCTTTCATACCATTGCCTAGGAGCTTGTTTCAACCCATAAAGAGCTTTATCAAGCTTATAGACATGATCAAGACACGAGGTATTCTCAAAGCCAGGTGGTTGTTCAACAAAAACTTCTTCATCAAGAAAACCATTCAAGAAAGCACATTTCACATCCATTTGATATAATTTAAAGTTCATAAATGCAGCAAAAGAAATTAAAATTCTAATAGCTTCTAACCTTGCTACTGGAGCAAATGTCTCAGTATAATCAATACCTTCTTGTTGATTGTACCCTTTGACCACGAGCCTTGCTTTGTTTCTTACAATTATTCCATGCTCATCTAGTTTGTTCCGAAATACCCATTTCAAACCAATTACCTTCTTGTGTTTCGGTTTGGGTTCTAAATGCCATACTTTGTTCCTTTCAAATTCGTTCAATTCATCTTGCATGGCTACAACCCATTCGGAATCCTTTAGAGCTTCTTCGTGATTTTTGGGTTCAAGTGATGATAGGAACGCAAAATGTGCACAAAAATTTCTCATTTGAGATCGAGTTTGTGTTCCTTTATTCAAGTCACTTACAATCAAATCAAGAGGATGGTATTTTTGATATCTCCAAGGTTTTGGCATAAAATCTCTTGTGGGAACAGTAGCATGTTCTGGTTCATCAGCTTGATTAACATTCTGTTCAGCTACTGGATTGTTCTGCTCATCTGTGGGAACAGCTGGATTGGGAACAGTCTGCTGTTCCTGATGTTCTGGCAGTTCCTGAACTTGATCAGTACTTTCTGCTTCTGCTGGAACCGGCTGTTCACCAGCTGTTTCTTGATCATGCACTTTCAATTCTTCATCATCTTCTTCTAGATTTGCAAGACCTATCTTAAAATTATTTGTATCCTGTTCACTTGACAAAAAGTTAGTTTCATCGAAAATTATGTGAACGGATTCTTCCACACTCATTGTTCTTTTGTTATAGACTCTATATGCCTTACTTTGAGATGAGTAGCCAAGAAATACTGCTTCATCACTTCTTTCATCAAATTTACCTATATTCCGTTTTCCATTAACATGTACAAAACATTTGCATCCAAACACACGAAAATAGGCAATATTTGGTTTAACACCTTTAAGCAATTCATAAAGTGTCTTAGAAGTGATGGGTCTTATCAATACTCTATTTAAAATATAACATGCAGTATTAACAGCCTCGGCCCAAAAATTTCTAGGTAAACCACTAGCAATTAACATAGTTCTAGCCATTTCTTCTAAAGTTCTATTTTTCCTTTCTACAACACCATTTTGTTGTGGTGTTCTAGGGGCGAAAAAATTGTGACTTATTCCATGTTCATTGCAATAACTCATAAAGCTTGAATTTTCAAATTCTT
This sequence comes from Amaranthus tricolor, assembly GCF_026212465.1. Lineage (NCBI taxonomy): Eukaryota > Viridiplantae > Streptophyta > Magnoliopsida > Caryophyllales > Amaranthaceae > Amaranthus > Amaranthus tricolor. The sequence goes on from NC_080058.1 coordinate 26,302,450, forward strand.
TACCATGATCTGACCTTATGTGAACAATTTGATTATTGGTAGATTTTTGTATTTTGTTAGCGAAAGAGACAAACTCATTAAAGGCTTCATCTTTACTAACTAAAAATAAAGTCCATGTAAATCTACTATAATCATCAACAATAACAAACACATATCTCTTGCCACTACGGCTTTGTATTCTCATAGGTCCACACAAATCCATGTGTAATAATTCAAGCGTTTTTGAGGTGGTCACAACATCCTTTGGTTTAAAAGATGACCTTACTTGTTTTCCTTTGGCACAAGGATCACATATTTCATCCTTAAGGAATTTTATAGATGGTAGTCCTCTAACTAGGTCTTTAGATCTTAATGTATTAATCAATGAATAACTAGCATGACCTAGACGCTTATGCCAAAGAAGTGGGTCGTCTTCTATAACACTTAGACACGTTAGACTGTTTCTGGGAACAGTGTCCAGGTCCACTACATAAGTGTTCCCTTTTCTGTTTCCCTCAAGAATGATGTCTCCAGTGTCATTCCTAGAAATAATGCACTTTTCAGAAGTAAAGTTTACAGAGTTACCCTTATCACAAAATTGAGAAATGCTAAGTAAGTTGTGTTTCAAATTCTCGACTAAAAATACATTATCAATGGTGTGGGAACATGACCTTCCAACCTTTCCTTTGGCGATTATCTCACCCTTCATATTGTCACCGAAGGTTACTGTTCCCCCATCATAGGCTTCAAGTGAGAGAAATTTAGATTTGTCACCCGTCATATGCTTGGAACACCCACTGTCGAGATACCATGAGCTGTTCCCCCTCACTTGGACCTGTAAGATAATTAATTGTTAATTATAGGAACCCAGACTTTCTTGGGTTCCTTGTCGATCTTACATGAATCATATTTATCAATTTGAATGTTATCGACATAGTTTCTGTTAGAGACAGTATACTGTTCCCTTTTGGTGCACTGTTCCTTCAGATGGCCAGCTTTACCACAGAAGGTACAGTACCTGTCTCTAGGAAGATCAACGTAAGCTTTCTTACTTTTGTTATTCTTAAAATAATTTAGGCCTTGTGATTTCTTACTTTTAGCATCTAGAATCCATTTGGGAGTTATTTTGATTTTCCCTTTTTCTCTTGAATTT
>NC_080058.1:26346081-26347435 GCF_026212465.1 Amaranthus tricolor
TAGGGTTTAGGGTTTAGGGTTTAGGGTTTAGGGTTTAGGGTTTAGGGTTTAGGGTTTAGGGTTTAGGGTTTAGGGTTTAGGGTTTAGGGTTTAGGGTTTAGGGTTTAGGGTTTAGGGTTTAGGGTTTAGGGTTTAGGGTTTAGGGTTTAGGGTTTAGGGTTTAGGGTTTAGGGTTTAGGGTTTAGGGTTTAGGGTTTAGGGTTTAGGGTTTAGGGTTTAGGGTTTAGGGTTTAGGGTTTAGGGTTTAGGGTTTAGGGTTTAGGGTTTAGGGTTTAGGGTTTAGGGTTTAGGGTTTAGGGTTTAGGGTTTAGGGTTTAGGGTTTAGGGTTTAGGGTTTAGGGTTTAGGGTTTAGGGTTTAGGGTTTAGGGTTTAGGGTTTAGGGTTTAGGGTTTAGGGTTTAGGGTTTAGGGTTTAGGGTTTAGGGTTTAGGGTTTAGGGTTTAGGGTTTAGGGTTTAGGGTTTAGGGTTTAGGGTTTAGGGTTTAGGGTTTAGGGTTTAGGGTTTAGGGTTTAGGGTTTAGGGTTTAGGGTTTAGGGTTTAGGGTTTAGGGTTTAGGGTTTAGGGTTTAGGGTTTAGGGTTTAGGGTTTAGGGTTTAGGGTTTAGGGTTTAGGGTTTAGGGTTTAGGGTTTAGGGTTTAGGGTTTAGGGTTTAGGGTTTAGGGTTTAGGGTTTAGGGTTTAGGGTTTAGGGTTTAGGGTTTAGGGTTTAGGGTTTAGGGTTTAGGGTTTAGGGTTTAGGGTTTAGGGTTTAGGGTTTAGGGTTTAGGGTTTAGGGTTTAGGGTTTAGGGTTTAGGGTTTAGGGTTTAGGGTTTAGGGTTTAGGGTTTAGGGTTTAGGGTTTAGGGTTTAGGGTTTAGGGTTTAGGGTTTAGGGTTTAGGGTTTAGGGTTTAGGGTTTAGGGTTTAGGGTTTAGGGTTTAGGGTTTAGGGTTTAGGGTTTAGGGTTTAGGGTTTAGGGTTTAGGGTTTAGGGTTTAGGGTTTAGGGTTTAGGGTTTAGGGTTTAGGGTTTAGGGTTTAGGGTTTAGGGTTTAGGGTTTAGGGTTTAGGGTTTAGGGTTTAGGGTTTAGGGTTTAGGGTTTAGGGTTTAGGGTTTAGGGTTTAGGGTTTAGGGTTTAGGGTTTAGGGTTTAGGGTTTAGGGTTTAGGGTTTAGGGTTTAGGGTTTAGGGTTTAGGGTTTAGGGTTTAGGGTTTAGGGTTTAGGGTTTAGGGTTTAGGGTTTAGGGTTTAGGGTTTAGGGTTTAGGGTTTAGGGTTTAGGGTTTAGGGTTTAGGGTTTAGGGTTTAGGGTTTAGGGTTTAGGGTTTAGGGTTTAGGGTTTAGGGTTTAGGGTTTAGGGTTTAGGGTTTAGGGTTTAG